>NC_092666.1:4342500-4642500 GCF_032118995.1 Asterias amurensis
ACCATCCAAAGTGTCAATTTCTTTATCCGTTTTGAAGCAACTTGTTGTAGCTTGATAGTGACAGAATCCCTGTTACAGCATTGAGTGGAGTCTATACCCCAACGCGGATGTACTCAAACTCCATTATAGTGGCTCCCTGAACGACTGACATGGTCGTGTTTCAAGTCGTCTTTCATGTGGTATAAAGTTCACAGTACACCAACAGGGGGTTCCATAAAGTCCGGCTTGAAAATAACGTAATCCATGCAACAGCTTTGAGTGGAGTCTATCCTAATGCGGATGACACGTACTTAAACTCCATTAGGCGGCTCACCCTGAACGCCTGATATAGTCTTGCTTCAAGTCGTCTTTCATGAGGTGTAAAGTAACAGCCTTGTGGAGTCTATTCCAACGCGGAGTCGTCTTTCATGTGGTATTAATACAGTACATCAATATTTCTTATGAGGGTTCCATAAAATCCGGTGGTGTTTGAGGGGCGGATAGATGTGGAGGTGACGGAACATCACAAGGTTCCGTTTCAACAACTTCATCAGGACATCCGGAACATCTCGGATTATCATAATAGGATGGATCAACTTGGCTGAGAATATCTCTACCTTCTTGGAGTAACATCTCTTCTCTTCTACGAAGTTCCTCGTTTGCGATTTGTAGCCGAATGATCTCCTATAAATTAGAAAATACCAAAGAATATGGGTCATTCAGGATTTACAGTTTACACGTCCATGGAAGGGTTAACCAGAAAGGGGGGGGGGGGCATGGGAACCGGGCACCCTCTGGAGGTACAAATAAAGTCCCCAAATGAATTGTCCGAGACATTAAGAATATCCCCTATATAGTCTTTGTCCTGAATGCCCGCATTCTATCTTATAGAAAAATATCTGGTTCACCGTGTTTGTAAAACAATAAGTATCACATGTCTTGGCGATGGCCCTGACATAATATTTACTAATTTAAAATTGTACTGCCAAATAAACACAAAAATAAATAAACTTCAAAGGTTTTCTGTATATTGTCTTTACATGATACATGTTTTTGTTTTCCTCCAATTAATTTACTACGTACGTTTTGGTTATGTGCATCTTCTTCTTTCTTCCGCTGTCTGCTCCGAGCTGAGGATTCTCGGTTCTTGTCTCTTTTAATTTCACTTTTCAAAACCTGAAGAATAAAACAAACAATTTAAAATACCCTTTAATCACTGGTGAGCAAGGACTACTCGACGTTTCAATCCATGTTCAGAATGTCTTCATCAAAGTAGAAGATAAAGATAAACCATTTTTTTTATACTTGATTGGAATAGTATTATCCGTCGATACTGAAAGTAATAAAGTGTATTGCTTGCGGTTTGTCCCGCTGGTAGACAATACAAACTGAGGAAATATTTCAGTATTGTTATTAAAAGCTACAAAGACGGCCCAGGGTCCAGTTTCATAAAGCTGCTTAGCAGAAAATGCTGCTTAAACAAGTTTCTTTGCTAAGCAAAAAGTGAGTGGGGCACTATAGCAGTCGAAACACTGTTATTAGGGATGTACAGAGTGGTGGATAATAGCCTATTTCGCTAAGCAAGGTTTTACTTAGCTTAGCAGGTTGTGTACTTAACTCATATGGCTCAAATTTATAGAGCTTCATTAGAAGAAAAGTTTGCTGAACCGGTTTCCGCTAAAAATAAATGAGCAGGATACCAGTCACAAACTGTACATGTACCATGGTAGTTTGGCTGGTAACCTTATTCTGATAAGCATAATTTTGCTGTGCTATGAAATATAGAGCTGCTAACGGTAAGCAAGTTTTCGTGCAGACAAATTTGTTAGGGCGTAAGCGTATTTCACTGGTTTGCATTGTGCGATCATTTTTTTTGTGCAGATAAAGCAACGGAAGGTTAGCATGCCTTTTAGTATGCTTACTTTTCGTCAGCATCTCTATGAAATAGAAATCACACAGTAAGCACAAAGTTGGCCGCTAAGCAGCTCTAGGTACCCCCCCCCCTTGAAAATAAAAACCCTCTACGATTCCAAGCACACAGTGAAGGCACAAGGAGGGGCGGGGGGGGGGGGGGTGGTTCCAAACCACCATGCCCTATACGTGTAACGAGTAACGTTCTTTTGTACTCCCCCCGTGAATGAAAAAAAAAAAAAAAAATTAAGTAAACAAATAAAACAATACCTTTTGTTCCTGCAGTGAGTTTGGTTTAATCGGCTCCATCATGGCTAGAAGCCCCCCGCCGGAACCACGCATTCCCCCGCTATGGGTGACGACTAAACCCGATACCATCAACTCCATTCGGACACCTTCTCAACCAAACTATCCAAACCGAAAATGGACGATGTGTCTTCTTGGAGAACAGTGAACAACAATTCAAGACTCAGAAGTGGGGAATTCCAGAACAACTGGCAGTCATGCGTCCCTGGAAAACGCATAAATTATGTTGATGGTAAGTACATACACACACTTCAGTGAAGATCTTTATGCCATTGTTTTATCATTGACTAAAATTATTGAAAGACAAAATCGATAATTATTGATTTTATGATTAAAATAACAATTCAATGGACAAATATTGAAATTACAAGGATTTTCCTGTGTACCTCATTTCTGAAATGAACACCATTACATCTGTCAACCTGAATTTTACTTTCCCTATTTCAGTGTTGCGTTTATTTATTTGCTATTTTGTTAGTTTAATTAAGACAAAGAATTTTTTTCTGTTGGCTTGTACGCACTAACACACCAGATTATGGAGTCCATATCATTATTTTACAAAAACAAAAACAATTCAACGACCCTAAAACAAAAAGGACATTGTTGGATGTTATCGACGCAGTTCCTTTAAACGCTGGGAATTCCCCACTTTCACGTGTACTGGAAATCCCCAAGTCTCTAACAGGCCTATGAAAAACTAAATTATGTTCCGCGTAATGGGACCTAGATATTAGGGGTCGTAGGCTGGACTTTTTATTTATATTTAAAGGCATCGGACACTATTGGTTACTTTTCAAAATAGATCTTAAGTTATGCATATTATGGGATACACCAGGTGATAAAATTAGTCTTTGACAATTTTCAAAGGTGTCCAGTGCCTTTAAAGGAAAGGTACGTTTGGTTATCACTCTTAAAGAAACACCGTTGCCTTGGATCGGACGAGTTGGTCTATAAAAAGCGGTTGAAACCATTTGTTATGAAATGCATATGGTTAGAAAGATGTTTTAAAAGTAGAATATAATGATCTACACAAGTATCACTCAAAATTGCACGGTTTTTCTTTTACCTCGTCAACTAACACGGTCAGCCATTATGGGAGTCAAAAATTTGACTCCCATAAATGGCCGACCGTGTTAGTCGACGAGGTAAAAAGAAAACACGCAATTTCGAGGCATATTTGTGTAGATCATTGTATTTACTTTGACAACATCTTTCCACCCATATGCATTTTACAACAAACGGTTACAGAACGCTTTTCAAAGACCAACTCGACCGACCCAAGGCAACGTGTTCCTTTAAAATTAATGACAATAAAGAGTTGCTTGGTAATAAGTACAGTAGCTTTCGACAGAGCATTTTGAAGGTCATTTCACTGTGAATTTATGTGGCTAAGAGGACAAATAATTTTATCCCCCAAAACTTGAATCTGAAAAATGTTACTCAGGTATTGTGTTTTTTAGTTACGGATTATTTTTGGCGATAACTCAAAAACCCTATCACCTTTTGGAATGATTGTTCACATATTATAGTTCCTATATGGTTGTATATTTGTATGATTTAAACAACTCGAACGGTTTCGAAAGCCACTGGACACAGGTACGGGTATACATCATTCCATATGGCAACATCTTTCTACATAGTGGTGTACAAGAGCTAAATATCTCAAAATGTCTCGACACATGATGACAATAACAGACACAATGTCAATTATTCTTATAAAACACGAAAATACATACGGGTAAACATCATGCCATATGGCAACATCTTTCTACATAGTGGTGTACAAGAGCTAAATATCTCAAAATGTCTCGACACATGATGACAATAACAGACACAATGTCAATTATTATTATAAAACACGAAAATACGGTAATTTTGAAAACCCTTAGTCTAATCATATTTATTAGTATTGATCAGCAGTTTGTACAGTCTAGTTTTAGTGTTTAAAAAAGACTGAGACTGAGAAAGAAGGTCAAGTACTATGGAAAAAAAAAACACGATTGATTCTTTAGGATCAACCGGATAACGCCAAACATTTTTTAATTTGTTAATGGCCTTGTTGCTGTCTGCTAGTTTGCCACAAGGGCAGGGTCGGTTGTGGGCGGGACGATTGTAGGGCCGGGTGTAGCGCTAGATGTGGCCATGAGCGTTTGACCCTGTTACCGGTATTCAGTAATTTAATTATATTCAATGCTCTGCCTTTTTTAAAGGTACTGGACACGAATTTTGTCAAGACCAGTATTTCAACTTGGTGTATCCCAAAGAATGCATAAAATAACAAACCTGTGAATTTTGTTGCTCAATTGGTTATCAAAGTTGGAAGAGAATGAAGATACAAAAACACCCTTGTTGCAAACTTTCAGATGCCTGATCTAAAAGGTTTCAAGCATGAAGTCTTTGAATGTACAAATATTCTTGAGTGAGTACCTCTTTCTCAAAAACTACACTTTCGAGGGAGTCGTTTCTCACAAGTGTTTTATACCATCAATGAGTTCTCCATTCATGCTTAATACATAACTATACGTTAACAGCTTTTTTTTTTTTTTAAGTCACCAATGTCGAGTTTATCTTGCTCTATGCTTTTGAAGTGCTATGGTCCGACTATGGATACATTTTCTAAGCGAACCACAGGGACATGTAAAGAAAGCAATTTCCGACAAAGAGTTTTGTCTGCAATTGGAGGATGATTCCATGATTGTGTATATCAATGGTTGTTTAAAATTTTAACAAGAATGGCGAAGTTTGAAAGTAAAATAAAAAAAAAAAAAAAAAACACGCTTCCCTTTTCTTTTCGGAACTTGGACGCAAACATAATTTTTTGTTTACATGTTTGGGGATTCCCATATCATGTGATATCGATCGAAGAGCCGCGTTCAGTACGTGCCTGTGGCCTCTATATAGTCATGCATTGCTCTGACGCAGGGAAATCCCTCATTAAAGGAACACGTTGCCTTGGATCGGACGAGTTGGTTTATAAAACAGCGTGTGTAACCGTTTGTTATAAAATGCATATGGTTGGAAAGATGTTGTAAAAGTAGAATACAATGATCCACACAAATTTGCCTCGAAATTGCGTGGTTTCCCTTTTACTATGCGAACAACACGGTCGGCCATAAATGGCCGACCGTGTAATTTGACGAGGTAAAAGGAAAACCGTACAATTTCGAGGTATGTTTGTGTGGATCATTGTATTCTACTTTTACATCTTTTCACCCATGTGCATTTTATAACAAACGGTTAAAAACGCTTTTCAAAGACCAACTCGACCGATCCAAGGCAACGTGTTCCTTTAATAATAACCATAAAATCATAATAGCGTCCTTTCTCTAAAGGTTAATGATGAATATCTAAGGCTGAATCTCTTAAAGGCACTGGTGCATCTTAAAATGTGTATATATTGTCCAGTGCATTTCAACCGTTGCGGTATCTGCTTTTAAAATAAAGGATTCGAACAGGTCTATCTCGGTTGTCTAAACATAATAATGAAAGAAAAAAACAACCTTGTTTACACGAAGTCGTGTGCTTTCAGATGCGAGATTTCGAGACCTCAAATTCTAAATCTAAGGTCTCGAAATCAAATTCGTGGAAAATTACTGCTTTAAATTACAATACTTCAGAGGGAGCCGTTTCTCACAATGTTTTATACTATCAACAGCTCTCCATTACTTGTAACCAAGTAAGTTGTTATGCTAAAAATTATTTTGAGTAGTTACCAATAGTGTCCACTGCCTTTAATTAATTTGAAAGGCCTTTGGTTCGACTCCCATAGAGTGATTTGCCTGTGGATTTTTTTTTATAACTCGGGAAAGTTCTGAGTATATACAGTGCTTATATATACATCGATGTAGAAACAAAATAATGTTTGTTTTGGGTTTTGAGATGTTCGGCCAAAAGCCGAAAAAACATATTGTGTAGTTTGTTTTTGTTGAATGTTTGTTTTTGCTTTGTTCACATTTTTATTTGAGCAATATATTGACCAATGAGGGCATACTTTCAGAGCTGCTTCAGAACAAAAAATAGCTATATAGGCGCAACAAATAGCTTACCAAAACATACCAGCCAAATTACCATGTCACAAAATGTACAATTTGTGACTGATCCTGCTCAGATCAGAAAGTTATTAAACAATATTTTCTGCTTACCAACCAATTAAGCATTGGTGAGAAGTACTCTCGTGTACAGATGTTTTGTAAGCAACGTTTTTCTATTATTATAAATCCTCCATGGTAGGACCAATGAAATTGAATTGTATTCAAATAAAAAGATATGCCTTATGGGGAGGGGGGGGGGGGGGGGGTTGCAAACGGCCTGATGGCCCAATTTCATAAGGCCTGTACGCACAAAAACTTGATAAGCCAAGAAAAGTATTGCTTAACAGAAACAGGGTATACCAGCCAAGTTTGTTTACAATTTGATGTGACTGGTGCACCGGTAAATTTTGTTTGGCAGTATTTTCTGCTAGACCGCTTTGGGACGTACACAGAACTAAACTCAAGCTGCTTAAAGGCAGTGGACACTATTGGTAATTGTCAAAGACTAGCCTTCAAGGTGGTGTATCTCAACATATGCATAAAATAACAAATCTGATGTGAAAATTTGAGCTCAATTGGTCATCGAACTTGCGTGATAATAATGAAAGAAAGAAAAAACACCCTTGTCACACGAAGTTGTTTTATGCCAATAATTATTTTGAGTATTTACCAATAGTGTCCACTGCCTTTAAAGGGAGGTTATACCTTCTTGATAGTTATTCAAAAATTATTGCCTGTAAAGACAGTTCCTTGGTAATACATCACTGCAGCTGTTGATCAGATATTATAGTAAAATATTTGAAAAAAACTATTCCCTTCCTCAAGACATGTTTGAAATTTGGACATCCTGTTGTATCTGTCATTTCCATGTAAAAATGGATTGTAATTAATTTCCAGCAAATTTGGACACGTTTTGTCTTTACCAAATCCTGGCTAAAACCTATCTTCTAACAATGTGGTAGATAAAGGGATGCAAAAACAATTTAATCTCAATCTGATAAACGTTCATCAGATTATCTTAGTACCAGATACTGTTCAGATCGTTGAAATTTATTGATTTATCGACTTAGTTTATTGATTTATTCAAACATCAAAAACACACAGCAACAAAAACTGAAAATGTATAATTTAAAAACATTAGGAAATCAATTAGGAAATGATTTATCGACTTAGTTTATTGATTTATTCAAACATCAAAAACACACAGCAACAAAAACTGAAAATGTATAATTTAAAAACATTAGGAAATCAATTAGAGACACAAAGCAAAAAGAAGCCTAGAGATTGCCCAAATCACCATCCAAAGGAGCAATTCATCGAGGTACATTAATAAGACATAAAGCAAGAAAATAAGGAAACATTTTAGAAAAAAAATGAATCATTAAAAAAAAATTGGCAACAAAAAAATGTATATGAGTTTTAAAAAATGTCGTACAGCTCATGGCTTATTTCGATATGTACATTCGAAATAAACTACTATTATTCAGTTGATTTCACTTTAAAAAAATGACCACTGACTTAAGTTTATTGACAAACAGATAATTTGAGTCAATGTAAATAGCAAAACAACAACGCTATTAAAAATATAAAATTATGACCGTTTTACACAAAAAGTTTCAAACTGCAGGCCATTTAATTGGATGTAAACATCACAAAAACAACGCTAGTTAAAAGTGATAACAAATTAATAATTATAAACATTTTATAAAAACAAACAAATACAGATTTAAAAAACCATAGGTCTTACCTTTAACGAAGGTTGACATCATAAAAACAAAAGGTTTCTCAAAAAACTAAAATGTTTTTAAAACAAATTGTCTGCGACATCAACATGACCCCTTGACTCAAGACTACACAACACCCTGTCCTAAAACACTGACTTCACAACTGAGCCTCCGAAAATCATGGATGCTATTACTTATATACAATTCCTGTGTTTCCTAACCATGTTATAATCGCTGGCATCAGTGTGTGTGATTGCACTCATTCCCAGGGATGCGCCGTGTTAGGACGTGGTATTGCGACATACCACTAAGCTACGAGGGCTCCCGCGTAAACTGTTGCAACTGACTTGCTTCAAGGGGACTTTCGATGAATAGTGGGGAACCCCCTTTTGGGTGATGTTAAAACAAAATAGGATGTACTTTTCTTAAAAGCAGTGGACACTCTTGTTGTCAAAGACTAGTTGGTGTATCTCAACATAAGCATAACATAACAAACCTGTGAAAATTTGAGCTCAATCGGTCATCGAACTTGCGAGATAATAATGGAAGAAAAAAACACCCTTGTCACACGAAGTTGTGTGCGTTTAGATGGTTGATTTCGAGACCTCAAGTTCTAAATTTGAGGTCTAGAAATCAAATACGTGGAAAATTACTTCTTTCTCGAAAACTATGGCACTTCAGAGGGAGCCGTTTTTCACAATGTTTCATACCATCAACCTCTCCCCATTACTCGTCACCAAGTAAGGTTTTGTGCTAATAGTATAATTTTGAGTAATTACCAATAGTGTTCACTGCCTTTAAAATCATGCGTTTGGGCACCCTAGCTGTATAAATTCACTCACTGTTCTGTTTTAAATAATGTTAAAGGAACACGTTGCCTTGGATCGGACGAGTTGGTCAAAACAAAAGCGTTTGTAACCGTTTTTTATAAAATGCATATGGTTGGAAAGATGTTTTAAAAGTAGAATACAATGATCCACACAAGTTTGTCTCGAAATTGCGTGGTTTTCCTTCTACTGTGCGAACTAACATGGTCGGCCATTTATGGGAGTCAAAATTTTGACCCCCATAAATGGCCGACGTGTTAGTCGACGAGGTAAAAGGAAAACCACTCAATTTCGAGGCATGTTTGTGTGGATCATTGTATTCTACTTTTACAACATCTTTCTACCCATATGCATTTTATAAAAAACGGTTACAAACGCTTTTCAAAGACCAACTCGACCGATCCAAGGCAACGTGTTCCTTTAATGTTGTTGTACAGTCTACTCTTGACTACAATTACCCTGCATATGGGTACTGTAATAATTACAAGTCGAATTATTTGGCAAAGTATACATTAATCTAGTTTTTGAAACCGTTCGATTATTTTAATTCTATATAAAAATAATGTAGATTTACAATAAAACTAACATGTGAATATTTTATTTCAAAAAAAATGTTACTGCAGTAACTTACGCTTCTCAGAGTCAAATTTTGGGGCATAACAATTTTTTTTTTAAACAATCTTCCAAGTGAAATGTTTCTCAAAATGATGTACGCTATCGGAAGCTGCTGTAAGCTTATTACCAAAATGTTGTTATTGTCTTTGTTCAGTGGTTAGACAGCAGGACTTGCCATTTCAAAGTTGTGGGTTCAAATCCTACCAAACTAACCGCTGATTTCACAATGACTATATGAATAAATATTTTCGTCTTGTTAACTGAATCACAATTTTGTTGAGTTGTGCAATTCATGATCAATATACATTTAACCAATGCCTTTGTATGCGAAAGATTGGCTGTTGCCAGCTTGGTGTTTATATCCCCTTGTTCGAATCCTACCACGATAACTGCTGATGTCACAATGACTTCTGAATATTTTCGTCTATTTTTTGATTTGTGAAATTCATAACCCTAAACGTTGAACCAGAATGAGATTGGCTGTTGCCGGCGCGGTGTTTATTTCCACCTTGTGGGAGTGTGCTGAGTTCCCTTGATGGGAAAACAAACACACAATCTGTTCATGTAATACAACATTCACATATAAATAAAAAAACGGAAATGATCTGTAAGTCGACTTCCGTGTGGGCTCTGCTGAATGTCACTAATAGTAATCATTATTGTTCTGGGCCAAATTTCATGGAGCGGTTTGAGCACAAAAAGAAGCTAAGCACAAAAACTTGCTTACCAGAATAAGGTTGCCATCCACCCTGCTTATTTCTGATGCTCAGCATAAAATTATATTCATTTTGGATTAACCCGTTTACACCAATGTGTGGTATAGCACTGTATACTTTTAAATTTCTCACGAGTTCTGTGAACAAATATTACTCGGTGAGATTCGAACCCACGACCTTGGCAATTCTAGATCAGTGTCATATCACCAGACTAGAATAAGGTTACCAGCCAAACGACCATGTCCCATGTACAATTTGTGACTGGTGGCCCATCCTGCTAATTTCTACTAAGCAGAAAATTGTTAAGCAACATTTGCTGCTTAAGATGCTCTATGAAATTAGGCCCCTGATTATAGTTTAGATTTACGTGTGGATAATACCAATGTCAACTATAACCCCCCCCCCCCGTCTCAAGTTGTGACAAGTTTAACAGCTTGCTTGGTGGACACAGAACTTTCTTGCGTTGAAAAAATGAACATTACAAGGTCATGTCAAGATAGACTTGTAAAAAGCGACCTCTACTATAGTGTTGCGCTTTGGAAGCAGATTTAGTTAGTCATGGTTGATGCTTTGTGAAATTGTTTTAAAGGCACTGGACACGTTTGGTAATTGTCAAAGAACAGTCTTCTCACCTGGTGTATCTCAACATACGCATAAAATAACAAACCTGTGAAAATTTGAGCTTGATCGGTCGTCGGAGTTGCAAGATATGAAAAAAACACCCTTGTCACACGAAGTTGTGTTCGTTTAGATGCTTAATTTCGAGACCTCAAATTCTAAATCTGAGGTCTCGAAATCAAATTTGTGGAAAATTACTTCTTTCTCGAAAACTACGTTACTTCAGAGGGAGCCGTTGCTCACAATGTTTTATACCATCAACCTCTCCCCATTACTCGTTACCAAGTGAGGTTTTATGTTTATAATTATTTTGCGAAATTACCAATAGTGTCCACTGCCTTTAAAGGCGCTGGCCATGTTTAGTAAGTCCGTGATGGGAATGTTGTGGCAAAGCTGCGTGAACGTTGAACCTTACAACAGCTGTCTTTGGTTGGTTTATTCGCGTCTATGCTGGATATTGCATATAAACTGGAATCCCCCAGACATAGAAATACAGATTGGTACCGTGGGTTTCAGGATAAGTTTATAATTGAAACATAAGCCTTGTGTTTCTTTGTAACATGCACTTTTTATTGGCACAAACATGGCTTGAAATTTCATCTTAAAAAAAAAAATAATAATGAACCATTTTTGTATAGCGCATATCACAATCACAGAGAAGTCTCTATATTATGCGCTTTGAGATGTGAAGTAAATACAAAAGCAACATTTAGTTGATACAGAAAGAAGTACTAAAAGGGAAAAGTCATTTTCATTTTGCAAAATGCACTTCCACCAACTAGGCAAAAATCAGGGCCCAATTGTGTAGAGCTCAGCATTAGCAGGAAGTATGAACCGCGGGCTTATCCTAAAACCAAAAACATCCACCCAGCTTTATTGAAACATAGAAGCCAAAAACAACAACAATATACAGTACATATTTACATGACTTATTCATGTTTGTTGTGTTGTCGTTTGCCTCCGAGAAAGACTCTGCCCGGGTCGAAACGTCAGGCTGTTGCTATTTGTCTGCATTATTAACCCTCGGTTCTTTTGGTTGGTAAGTTGTTTGCAACAGTAAACTCTATTTTCTCACTCGGTCATGTATTTAGATTTTGACGGTCATGGTTGTGGGCGACCTAATTGCCTAAACATGTCTATATTGTTCGACAATTGAAGCGCAACGAACCAGGACAACGACCGGAAGTTTGTCAACAGAAAACCAAGAAAAAATACCTATAGCTCCCCTTCCGTACAAACACAATTTAAAGGCACTGAACACTATTGGTATACTCAAAATAATTGTTATTGTAAAAACGTACTCGGTAATATAGCAACGGAGAGCTGTTGATATGAGAAACAGCTCTCTGAGGTAGTTTCACTCAAAGACCGTTTCAGCTGAAGCATTACATCTTAAAAGCACCCAATTTTGTGCGACAAGGGGTTTCTTTTCTTTTGTTTCTCTTGCAACTTCGATGGTCAATATTGGTTCCAAATTTTCACAGATTTGTTATTTTATGCATACGTTGGGATACACCAAGTGAGAATACTTTTTTATTCTTTTTATACAATTATTCACAAAATATATATAGGCCTACACAAAATATATATTTGTAACCATACACTGATGTCTGTTAGCATTGTCACAGTACTCCCCCGAGTCCTGTGAAAAAAATATCGCAAGCAAAGATGTTTCAAAACATTGAAATCAAATAAAATATACCAGAGACGGCATAATAAAGGACACAGGTTCACTACCCTCAACAATCTAAACATGGATGTTGTAAAACCAGTACCCTGACTTTCTCAGAACGCGGGGTTTTATAATTCAAATAAAATATTTACGGACTTATTGTTTGCAATACTCCTAGATTCTTAAAAAAGTCTGAAAGCCATTTCCTGAAAGTGTATTCAGCCATGTAAGGGCATTGTGAATGGAGGTTCAAGCCGTGTGCCCCCCCCCCCCCCCCCCAGGTCTAGGGTCTATTTCTCACATCTGGGATTTCCCCTTATCCAGAAATCAACCAGAAACTTATCATTATACATTAACCGATACATTTTTCATGTGCTTGTTAACATTGGCATGCTCCATTTGAAGTCTGTTAGACTTTCAGCCTGGTTGTTTTCGAAGAATATTGCTGTAGTTAACGCACATAATGTTTCAACTGTCATTGCTTTAGACGTTGTGTTGGTCAAAGTGTGTAGGTGAGCCAGAAGAAATTGAGTTCTTGCAGAAGTTGATTTTCTTGTTTTATCATGACGTTTCTTCAGCAGTGGATCTTTAGGTTTTTTTTCTCTGATGAACGTGATGTTTTTCTTCATCCGTGAAGTTTACTGCGCAACATTTTCATAATGTTTCAAGGTATTGTTAGCTTTCTTCATTTGCATGGATAATGTTGGATTTTTGTTTAAAGAACGCAATGAAGGATTGTTGCATGGCCATTGAGATACAAAATTATGTTGTGTGTAAGATTGACTTTGGTGGCGTAGAACATAATTATGTCAGTTTTCATTAGATAATATTTGGATGTTGTAGATTTTTTTTTTTCGTGGGGTACATTTTGGAACACTTAACAAACTATAGTAATGTTTTGTTCGCTCGTGTTTATTCATTTTTTTTTTCTTATTCAAATTCCTTAACTATGTAGTTCATGATTAGTTTTTGAATATTGATTATTACTATAAATTTTGTGGTCATATGATACTGGTTCTTTATAACGTTATTTCTTTTTAGTTTTTTTTTTAAATTCTATTTGTAGTGGCTGTATTTGAGTTTTTGTTGCTGTTTTTGTGGTAAAATTGTTTGCCAGTCATGGGCGTTCATGATTAGATACTTGAGCTCATCAGGGTACTATTTTAGGTTTAGCTTTTTAGGCATTTGGTTCACCTTTGTTATGGCCTAATTTTGTGAATGTCTAAATAAAAGCAATATTTCAATTTTTATCCAATTCGTGGCTTTTTGTAAATACGTTCACTTCTGATGTTGATTTGGTGCTATGTATTTCTGGATAGTAATAGGTGATGTTGTATGGAGCTTTAATTATTCCATCGTAGCATTTGCCTTTTTTTTTAGCTACGCCGCTGGATCCTAGATCCATGTTTATTAGATCGTATATATAGCCTATACAAAATATTTCATGTTGTTTACTATAAGTGGCTTATTCTTTGACTGTGTTCCATTTCAATTATATTTAACAATATGGTTTTGTGTTTTTGGTGTTTCGGGTGACTAACAGCGCCCCTGCAGACTTTGGATGGGCTTCATCATAGTTACCGTGACACACTGAACATTTCTTTTTTCGTAAACAGTTTTTGTTTACACCACTGATGAGAAAACTGTACAAAGTTCTTTGGGCAATTTAAAGGCAGTGGACACTATTGGTAATTACTCAAAATAATTATTAGCAATACTTGGTTGCGAGTAATGGGGGAGAAGTTGGTACTATAAAACATTGTGAGAAATGGCTCCCTCTGAAGTAACGTAGTTTTCGAGAAAGAGGTAATTTTATACAAATTTGATTTCGAAACCTCAGATTAAGATTTTGAGGTCACGAAATCAAGCATCTGAAAGAACACAACTTCGTGTGACAATGATGTGTTTTCTTTATTATTCTCACAACTTCGACGACCAATTGGGCTCAAATTTTCACAGGTTTGTTGTTTTATGCATTTTTATGTTGAGATACACCAAGTGAGACGACTGGTATTTGACAAAATACCAATAGTGTCCAGTGTCTTTAATGAGTCTTCATTAGAAATCAAAGAACTCAGTATTCCAGTCTGAAATTCTTAGTGGTTGTCTTCAGTTGGGGACATGTTTTGTCTTAATTTTTGTAAAAAAAAACCAAAACAAAACAAGCTTAAATATACACAACTTTCATAAATAAAACAGAGTTACTTATTGTGTTTTCAATGTACATTATTTATTTATACTACAGTGACCTATTTTACGTTTTCAAGATATTTTTTCCATTGTCTTTGTGTCATTACTGTACTGTAATAATATGTTTACCTTTTTTGTCTTTTTGAATAATATTTAGCGAGAAATGTATTTTTTTAATGCATTTTTGTGTTTGATTTTTATCCGAACATGAATCCTACTTGTGTGGTTGATTTCTGGTTTTAATTTAAAAGATTAAATAATTGTCAGTATCCTCAACTGACACTAATGGTTTGTTTTACATAATGGTTTCAAACACCTTGTTAATAATAACTTGAAGTTGGCTCAATATTGTCTCATGTCCTCCTCCCATAGACTCTATGTAGTTTTTAAATTGGGAAAACAAAATAAGCTGTTGCAAAAAACTTATCAACCAAAAAGACGGATGGTATAAATGCAAAAACTAGGTTTGATGGTCTAATTCTCGAAGGCTTGATGACAACCTTGTACATGTAACTTGTCAACTATTATAATATTATAATTGATCTGTGCTTTTTTATGTTTGCTGAAGTAAATGAAGCCTACACTTTTGGTTTTAAAAAACAGATACAGATGATAAGTAACGAACGTTGCTGCATACTAGCTTCGGACTCGGTAGCGAGCGTGATTTTTTTTTAACACTTAGTGGGGGCTCGTGCGATTTTGAACGGCGTGTTTTTGTCCGTGCGAGCCAGTGCTCTGCGGTCTCCGTGATGAAAAACAAAATGGCGGCCCACACAGTTGACAAAACTTACACTTCAACAGTTAAGACATTGTGACCTTGGCACATGCACACAACAACTTCAATTTCATCCCTAAATATAACAAAATACTGCCGAGAAAAATTCAAATAAAAGCAGTGGATTTCCTTTGGATTAAAATGCTTAACATGAAACTTCTTGAGGATTTTGTCTGCCACCGTTCGCCCCCGTCCGAACAAAGTTACGTCTTTTCATGTGAACTGATGGTGCAAAGTTTTCCCATTTTGGCTAGGCCTACAGTTATTTCTCTTTCCCCCATGAACTCATGGTTGACAAAAATACCATAAATTAACCCAAACTTGCTTTTTTAAAATTCCACTATTTTTGGTTGATGTATTTCTTGACCAATGTCGTACGTACAACGTTATGATTCGTGATTTCAAACTGGCTTTGGATATGAATACTATTATTATTTTCTACATAACTTTCAGCTGATAATATTTTGATTGATCAACTGTTAATTTCTGTTTTATTGGAGATCAACTTAAAATGTGACAAACTCACCTGAGGTAACGGGCAAATGAGACAACATGGACGCCGAGAGAGCACACCCCGCTTCATACCCCACACTAATCGGAAATGGCTATAATGGTTCACATGGGTTTAAAGGCAGTGGACACTATTGGTCATTACCCACAATAATTATTAGCATAAACACTTACTTGGTATACGAGCAATGGAGAGCTGTTGAGTAAAAGATTGTGAGAAACGGCTCCCTCTGAAGTAGTTTTTTGAGAAAGAGGTAATTTCTCACTCAAATACTAATTAAAAGGCTTCAGCTGACGCATTTTATTATGCATCCAAAAGCGCACAAAGTAGCAACAAGAGTGTTTTCTGTCATTATTGTCTTGCACATTTGATGACAGATTGAGCCAAAATGTTCACAGGTTTGTTATTTGATGCATGTTGGGATACACCAAGTGAGAATAGTGGTCTTTATAACAATTACCAAGCGTGTCCAGTGCCTTTAAGGTTGGGTGGCAACAACCCACGTAACCCACAAAAATACACTTACTATAATAATACAGCATGTGATAAACAACCAGCTGCATAAATCATTCCAAATCAAGTCATGTCATGTCCGCAATTTCAAAAACAATCAACCAATGTTGTTTTGAATTATCATCGTTTTATGAAGGAAGTCGGTGACGTGGCTGTGATAAATCATCGACTATTGACTAGGCTACTTCCCTGTATTGATTATTAATTATCGATAAGTATAGTAATCTTGATTTCGTATTTAAATCCCTAACTTATTGTCAAGTTTTGTTTTGTCTCGCTTAAAAATATTGTGTATTTTTTATATTTTAATATTTTGTATGTGCAAACTGAGCTTTAATGATTTTCATGCTGGCATGATGAATAAATAATTGAACTGAATTGTTTGTTTTATTGTATAACCACCTTTTGTAGAAGACAAAGGCAGGTACAACATACAATTCTTTAATGTAAAAATCATAAGTTTAGCCTCTCAAACACAAGTAGTTATGTCGTGGATCAAGTTTTGTTTTTTAAACTTCATCCATGGTTGATATGAGCAAAATAAACATACACAATTTTAGACTGATTTATTTTTGTTTTTGTCCTCTTCTGAAGGGAAGGTACGTGTTTAATTGTCAAAGACCAGTCTTCTCACTTGTTGTATCCCAACGTAAGCATAAAATAACAAACCTGTGAAAATTTGAGCTTAATTGGTAATCGAAGTTGCGAGAAAATGATTAGAAAAAAAAAACACCATTGCTGGACGAATAAAAGACTTCTGGTTAAAGAAGTCTTTCATTATTTTAGTTAGAAATTACCCCTTTCTCTAAATCTATGCTACATCAGAGGGAGACGTTTCTCACAATGTTTTAAACTCTCAACAGCTCTACAATGCTCGTTTGTCAGTATTTAAGTTAATATTTGTTTTGAGTAATTACCAAACGTGTACCTTCCCCTTTAAAATGTAGGCCTGTCATTTTTTAACTGTTCTGCTTCAAAGGGGATGGGGCATTTTTTAGAGGCCATTATTGAGAAATTATACTTGTGCAAACTGACACTCAAAACAAGGTAATTTTCACTTTGCGAAGGGTACTTCCATTTGAAAGTCTAAAAGGCAGTGGACACTATTGGTATTTACTCAAAATAATTATTAGCACAAAACCTCACTCGGTTACAAGTAATGGAGAGCTGTTGATAGTAAAAAAAACATTGTAAGAAACGGCCCCCCCCCCCCCTGAAGTGACGTAGTTTTCGAGAAAGACGTAATTTTCATCGAATTTGATTTCGAGAACTCAGATTTAGAATTTGAGGTCTCGAGATCAAGTATCTGAAAGCGCACAACTTCGTGTGACAAGGGTGTTTTTTTTTCTTTCATTATTATCTTTCAACTTTGATGACTGATTGAGCTCAAATTTTCACAGGTTTGTTATTGTATGCGTATGTGAGATACAGCAAGTGAGAAGACTGGTCTTTGACAATAGTAATCCCCAGTTTCTTTAAGAGTCATAGGAGAAACTTTTAGGGCCACCAAGGCTATAGGATCAGGTGCATCAGAGGGCATGGCCTTATGGACTCCAGTGGAAGTTCCTGGCCCGTTTTGGTGCCCCAAAATTAGGGAACGTAAAGTTGTTTTTTTAACAAGTAAAGTTGTTTTTGTGACTATATATTCTAATTATTGTTCACCTTCTCTATCACATCGTATGAAAAGCCGATGAAATGCTGTCAAACCAGATGATTAAAGGTTTGAACAGAGCTACGTATAGCCATCTCTCCCCGATTCTGCAGAAACTGAAAATGAACCAATCTGTCCATTTCCTGATGAACACATTTTGAACATCTCCCTGATATCAATGGAAACATTTTCCCTGGTGTGGTGAATGTGTTTCTAACTTACTCCCTGATTTTTGTACAACAAACTTTAACTCTTCCTGATTCTGCAGAAACTGAAAATAAACTAAATAATATGTCCATGTTCTGATGAACATGATTTAAAATCTCCCCGATAGGTTTCTAAACATCTCCCTGATTTTTGTACAAAATTCTCCGGAGCGAAATGACAAGATGCAAATGTTGGCAGCTAGTATAATTATTATGGATTTGGATGAAAAAGTGTACTTCCAAGTTAATTCAAAATAACTCACTTGAATGAAAGTACATAATTTTATTTTGATTTACAGGTTGCCAGCGAAGTTGTTTCGCGAGTGTTATGTCATTTTAATGAACATCTCAATTCTAGCTTTGAAACGATGGTCGGCTGATCGTCGTTTGAACCTGTCATTTTTTCTGACTTTTGAATTCCATAATTATTTGCTCGATCTCTTTTCAGCAAACACAGAAGGAAAAATATGTCAACAGTTCGTTTGAACCATGTTATATATTAAATTTTATCCTAAAATCCAGATTTTCTCGAACAATACAAGACAACTATCAACGATTTAATTCCCTCGAAGTCATTAGGTATGCATTTTGTTCCATAAGTGGATTTACATTTAATGTGATCTTAATTTATTGATACTAAACAAATTTCTCAAATTTAAACATTTTCGAACCTTAATTTAAATCTGGTGATCCTAACGTGGGCCCTCTGCCTTCATGCTACAAGCCAAAATGTTATATGATAGTTTGTATAATTGGCCAATTACAAACTTGAAGTAAACAAGTATTAAGGACATCTAATGTTCGGTATTTCGACCGTGATTTCCCCACCACGTGATGGGGTCTCGTGCTGTTATGAACGGCATGTGTTTGCTCCTGCTCTCCCTGCCTGGGAAACACACGAACACCAATAAACACCGAAATTGCAGCAAAGAGTCGTTTACAAACGTTTGGTTTTGTTCGAGATCATTAAAAATGAGAAAATCTCACCTGTTTATCCCGTTGTAAGGGTCGGAAAGGCTAGCGACGAGAGAACACACCCCATGTGCTTCGTACAAAAACCACATTAGAAAAGAAAATTATTGCTGTAGGAATTAATGTTGGCTGGCAAC
Source organism: Asterias amurensis (assembly GCF_032118995.1). Lineage (NCBI taxonomy): Eukaryota > Metazoa > Echinodermata > Asteroidea > Forcipulatida > Asteriidae > Asterias > Asterias amurensis. Next base: position 4,361,855 of record NC_092666.1, read on the forward strand.
CGACCAACAGTAGCCCACACAAACAACTAACACCAGGAACGGTACCAAAAAGTATTAACAATCTGCTAAGCAGAAATGAGCAGGATACCAGTCACAACATGTGACATTGTAGTTTGGCTTGCAACCTGGTTAGCATATTAATTTAATTGAATACCGTTACGATTTTTCCAGTTTTCTCAGCAAGATAGACAAACTGTTTTCTGCCGAAACTTTCACATACTGTGACTTTTATTGCAACTCTTTTTCCAATTTATGAACATTTTGAAAACCTACATTGACAGAAAAACAAACCATTACCCGGATGGTATATAAGATTGTTAAGTATTTTTCATATTTAAGTTTAAGGCAGTGGACACTATTGGTATTAAAGGCAGTGGACACTATTGGTAATTGTCAAAGACTAGCCTTCACAGTTGGTGTATCTCAACATATGCATAAAATAACTAACCTGTGAAAATTTGAGCTCAATCGGTCATCAAAGTTGCGAGATAATAGTGAAATAAAAAACACCCTTGTCACACGAAGTTGTGTGCGTTTAGATGGTTGATTTCGAGACCTCAAGTTCTAAACTTGAGGTCTCGAAATCAAATTTGTGGAAAATTACTTCTTTCTCCAAAACTATGGCACTTCAGAGGGAGCTGTTTCTCACAGTGTTTTATACCACCAACCTCTCCCCATTACTTGTCACCTAGAAAGGTTTTATGCTAATAATTATTTTGAGTAATTACCAATAGTGTCCACTGCCTTTAAAGGAACACGTTGCCTTGGATCGGACGAGTTGGTCTATAAAAAGCGTTTGTAACCGTTTGTTATAAAATGCATTATGGTTGGAAAGATGTTTTAAAACTAGAACACAATGATCCACACAAATTTGCCTCGAAATTGCGTGGTTTTCCTTTTACTTTGCGAACAAACACGGTCGGCCATTTATGGGAGTTAAAAATTATTTGACTCCCATAAATGGCCGACCGTGATAGTCGACGAGGTAAAAGGAAAACCGTGGAACTTCGAGGCATGTTTGTGCGGATCATTGTATTCTACTTTTACATCTTTCTACCCATATGAATTTTATAACAAACGGTTACAAACGCTTTTCAAAGACCAACTCGACCGATCCAAGGCAACGTGATCCTTTAAAAATTACTCAAAATAATTATTAGCATAAAACCTTACTTGCCTGACGACTCAACGAGTAATGGAGAGCTGTTGATAGTATAAAACATTGTGAGAAACGGCTCCCTCTGAAGTAACGTAGTTTTTGAGAAAGAGGTAATTTTCCACTAACAAATATTTGAATTTGATTTCGAGACCTCAGAAATAGGGTGTTATTTCTTCCATTATTATCTCGCAACTTCGACGACCAATTGAGTTCAAAATTTTCACAGGTTTGTTATTTTGTGCATAGTTGAGTAATATACACCAAGTGAGAAGACTGGTTTTAGGCAATTACCAGTAGTGTACAGTGTCTAAGTGAGGCACGGAATATCATACTTTAATATCCCTTCCCTTTTCTCAACACTGTATTAACACTTTTTATAAAGGCAGCGAGGGAGACCCTCCCATTTATACTCCTGGATTAAGTGAAGCAAATTATGATTAAAATGATACAACCAAGGCCGGCCGCTCCAACACTGCAAGAACCGAGTCCACAGTGTCTATAAACTATCGCGACATGACACTTTGTGTACGCTTATAAATAGTAGTGTTAAAACAATGTTTATTGTTTAGGACATGAGTAACACAATGAAATCGCTCAGAAACAAAATCACGCCTTTCTCAGTGTGAAGCGATATTTGATCCATGGTGGGGTGTTTTCTTGCAGTGTTCTATCATCTCTGTGTGTACTTTCTGTGTGGTACCCTGACCCCTTTTTGGCGGAGGTCAAAGGTTAAATCAAAACACCTCCTCGGGCCCTGATTGTGTCTTTATTACTACGGAAGGGCAAAACTCTTAATACCTATAGACTTCAGGCCTATAAAGCATTTTAGCCATCTGAAAGCACACAAATTTGTGCAACAATGATGCTTTTCTTTCATTGTTTTCTTGTAACTTCGATGACTATTGAGTCCAAATATTTGCAGGTTTGTTATCTATGCAAATGATGTGATACACGTAGTTAGAACACTGGTCTTTGTTAATAGACCTTTACCACGGTGTTGCCATCTTGATTTTTACTCCATTCCAACTCTTTGTAACCAAACTGAGGCTAAATAATAGTCTGGTGCCATGTTTGCGCACTTAATGTTAGCATTCATTACTGTTCGGAAACAGGGAACATGGACAAGATGGTGACAGAGTGATAAAGGTCTATTACCAAAGGTATCCAAGTCCCATTTCCGCATTGCACTGCCATGCTGTAAACATTATATTTTTGCATGCTGGTCTCAGTTACATAAAACTGTTTAGCAGAAAGTACTGCTTAACAAATTTCTTTGCTAAGCAAAATGTAAACTTAATGTCATTGGGCTGGTAAACCTGTTTCTGTTAAGTACCACTAACAAATTTGCTGAACAAATTTCTTTGCTAAGCAAAATGTAAACTTAATGTCATTGGGCTGGTAACATGTTTCTGTTAAGTACTACTATTTTTGCTTAAGTTGTTGTGCTTATGAAATTTAGACCAGGTCTCAAACGTTATACTAGAACTGTTGAGTTGATCATGCCTAAAAGAAAGTTACAAGAGAGCTACACTTAGCAGCTTAAATAATACATTAAACTTGGCCCACTTCCTTTATGACAAAGAACTGCGCGCTTACTAAATTTCTAATACGGCTACAATACGCTTAAATATACGCTAAACCAATGAGAAATGGTTTAAGCAATATTTACTGCTAAGCAGCTCTGTGTAATTTGGACCTGCGTGGTTGGTGGCTGTGGTACAGGTACACGTCTGTACTTTTGGGGGATAAGAAATACCTAAACTTAACCACCACTGTAGTAGTCTAGCTGTAGTAGTCTCCTAAAGACGAGCAGAGTATACTGTTCGAAACGTCGAGACCGGCTCTTTTCAGAGCCAACACTCCTTCAAAAGAGATTTTATACATATACCCGCAATTTTACTATTTAGTATTTATAGTTACTTATAAGAAATACTATTCATGGAAAAAAAAAACAAATACGATTTGGTTGCCTAATCACCATATAAGTGAAACAGTCATATATTGTGTTTCTTACTTTGCCCATATACAGTTGCGCATCCATGCAACACCGAGATGTGGTTCTTAGGGAAAACTTGAGGGAGTACTTCGCTGTGCCTCAGCATAGCTCAGTTGGTCGAGCATCTGCCCGGAGTGTCAGGGTCTTGGGTCCGAATCCCAATGAGGACCATATGATTTTTTTCTCTCATCCAATATTCGTGGAAGACTGAGCTCAAAAACTGGACTACTGCCGTCTTCAGCCAGGCTTAATATGCAAAAGACCTGACATTACAACTGTTATACGGCTGTGAGGTAGGCATGGACTCTTACTCCCAAACTGGAAAAGCAGATGGTGCTACACAAGGCTATTAAGAACAGATCTAAACATTCCACTCAACATAATGACTAACAAAGTCCTATATGGGAACCTACCCAAGCTCTCAGCAAAAATCAGACAGAGAAGCATGCGTGTTGCTGGCCACTGCTACAGGAGCAAAGACGAACCAGTGTCCAATATTGTTCTGTGGACCCTATAAGCATGGGAGGAGGAAACCTGGTAGACCGCCGCTAAACTTACACTGACATTCTCAAAATCGACACGGGACTTGAATCAGCAGATTTCAAGTCAGCATTGTGGAAAAGAAAGGCTTGGGGAACCATCGTGATTCGAGGACATCACTCGACTTAAGCAAGCAAGCAAGCAATCAAGCAAGCAAAGTAAGCTTACAACTTGCACAGCACACGTTGACTGTCTTAAAATAAGCAGGGAATATTCCCCCAATTTATTTGTACGCAAGTTCGTTACAAACAAGGCTAAAAGCCTCTCTTGGAATGAGACTACAAGAAGAAATATTATTTATTGTGAAACAAAATCGGGGTAGGAATTGATATTCTTCTTAAAACAGTCTAGATCAGGAAAAATGCACCAGGCAGGAAGTTCCAAAGAGATGCTGTATGTCTACGTGGAAAAGGCTGCGGGATGGCTCCTTGATCTACACACATCTGGCCTCAACAACTTATTTAAAATGAGCTAGAATTAATTGTATAATTTGTAAATCCTACCTTGTCTTTCTTGCAGAGTTTTCAAGTCCAGGATGCCGGCAGAAAAAATCTGAGATGGAGATGGTACAGGCGCATCAGCGGATGTTTCAGATGCAGAGCGCTCACAAGTTTCAAGTATTCTCATAAAGTTGAGGTAAGGTCAGCTGTACACTTCTCTCTCAAGTTCATCTAGCTCTCGTTGTGAGGTCCGAACAGGGTAGCATCTCAAACCGAAATGATGCGAGCTAGTGCCACCTTATCACGAGCACCTAGAAATAATCCAGGTTTTGGGTTCCAGGTAGCCCAGGTGAGGGCGGTAGGGAGAAACTAACAATAGATTGAGAGCAAACAATAGATTGAAGGCCTACACAGAAACCTAATACCCCGTACTTACTGGGCGATTCCGTGCAATGTAAACGTGGCACCCTGACGCGTTATCAATAAAACAAACTTGTCTGGGGCAAGGGCTCTGATCATGTCGCCTAACCTGGAAATTCCCCGTATAGGGCAGTCAATGCGCGGAATACTGGGGCTGTGTTTTTACGGTAAAGTTCGAGTGTCGTAACGCCCATTTGGTGCATTTTCCAGTGATAAAAACCATAAAAGTATAACTCTTTCTTTTTCTTTTTTGCTGGAGTAAACTATACTACTCAGGTATGTGTAGATTGTTTACATCTTGATGTTGTAGGCCCACGTTATTTTTTTAATGGTTTTTACAACGGTTGTCTCGGTGCGTGCCTTAATAAATAACAAATGCATTGAAAACCATGTCTCTGTTTGTTCGTTTATTTAGTCTCTACTGTCCACAGGCTGAATACTACAAGCCTCAGCGCTTCAAATCGGCACCCATAGTGTTCCATTTCTTTGACTGTATAAACCTTACACTACTCTGTTTGCTACCACATCGTATAATGACTGTTTTTGACAGTATGGAAATAATTATGTGTGAATGGAATCAAATGTGCAGTGCACGGAGAAATGTCATTTTCAGTAAGTTATTGAACAGGTGTTCGTTTTATTAATGTTGTCTACATTTCTTGAGTTAATGTAATTCGGTCTTCCGGTCGGCCGTGGCATTGAGCGCTTTGTTAATTTGATAGTCAATCACACTTCCTGCAATAATATTACTATAGCCATAATATTATTTGAACATGAATTACAATTAAAAGTCCCTGGACACCTTTGATAATTGTCAAAGACAAATATTCTCACTTTTTGTGTTCCAGCATGCCAACATGCATAAAATGAAAAAACTGTGCAAATTTGGGTTCAGTTGGTCATCGAAGTTGCAAAATAATACGTAAAGAAAAAACACAATTTTGTGTGCTTTAAGATGCCTAAAAAGGCATGACCCGAAGGCCTTTAACATTTGAATGTGAATTACCCATTCCTTAAAAATAACTACGTTTTCAGAGACGGACGTTTCTCACGATATAGTATCAACAGCTCTCCATTGCTTGTCAGTTTTTATGCTAACAATTCAATTTTAGTAAATATACTAAAATTTAAGTAAATACTAAAAAGGACCAGTGCCTTTAAGCAAGTTGTGTTTGGATAGTGTCTGACTGATTTCTGATAGCTTCGACTGCAGACGTTCCCTTGACATTTTGTAACAACCAGCTTTGCTATGACTCCAATGTTAACTATGTTTTGAAGTTATGTTTTGAGTTAAAAAGGTCGTTCATCCGCTTTGACTGCTGCTTCTCAGGTTGTATCGTAAACTTGGGTGTGATTCCTGGCTTCACAGCAGTTAGCGGTAGTGTGCATTTTCTGAGTGGCACCCAGAAAAAAGGATAATTGCCAACACACGGCTGGATAGCCCAGTTGTTACAGCACCGGTACGTTAATCCGGAGGTCGTTTGTTCAAATCCCGCTCCAGCAACAATGTTTCTTTGTTTAAAACCCGATTATTGTGTTGTGAAATAAATTATTAAAGGCAGTGGACACTATTGGTAGTTATTCAAAATAATTATTAGCCTAAAACCTTTCTTGGTCGACGACCGATTGAACTCAAATTTTCACAAGTTTGTTTTATGCATATGTTGAGATACACCAAGTGAGAAAACTGGTCTTTGACACTAATACCAATAGTGTCCAGTGTCTTAAAATGAATCTATACTTCATAAGCAGTGGCTAAACAGTAAAGGGACACGGGAACCGATGTCAGTGTTCTCATTTTGATCTTTGCTGCCAGAGGCCAAATTAAGACAATTTTTACAGATAAGAGTGGTGTTTTTGGGTGGTAACCTTGTTCTGGTAAGCAATGTTTTGCAAAGCTGCTTTCTGTGCTCAGTAATATCGCCAGGTAAAAAAAAAAACCCAAAACCCCACCCAAAACAATACGATTCTACAAAATAAAATATTGCATTTTTTGTATGCACAGCGAAAATGCACTGTCGTAGTGCTTTTTAATGGGGATTTTTCTTCCTCTTCTAAACCCATTAAACCCTTATAAGGAAAACCAGGATTTTTCTTTTTTTAACTTGGCAAGACTAAAGTACAGAAAAAAGAATTGCCACCGGGGGCGTGTTACACGAAATCACCCGGGTTTTCTGTTTATCAAGGTTCTGATTTACTGGAATGGTATACCGTACAGTGCAATGTGCAAGCATGAGTAGGCAACAATTGGTTTTTATTTGAGGCCATGCGCTTCACTAAACAACACTGGAAATATTTTCGGTATTACACCTTTGTGTGGGTTAGGAAATTCTTTCATGGCTATTTCTTAGAGGTCATATAAAGAGCGGTTATTTTTAGTCTGAAAACCAAAACCACAACTTCTGTTGTTGTGCTACTGTTTTTTTTTAATTATATAATAATAGTCCAGTTTTATATATTTTTTATTCAAATGCACGCTTTGAAAATCTATAGTTTTACAATTGTATTACTCGTGTTACAACCACAAATTATTTATTAAAGGAACACGTTGCCTTGGATCGGACGAGTTGGTCTATTAAAAGCGTTTAAAACCGTTTGTTATGAAATGCATATGGTTAGAAAGATGTTTTAAAAGTAGAATATAATGATCCACACAAGTATCACTCGAAATTGCACGGTTTTCCTTTTACGTCGCGAACTATCATGGTCGGCCATTTATGGGAGTCAAAATTTTGACTCTCATAAATGGCCGACCGTGTTAGTCGATAGAGTAAAAAGAAAACCACGCAATTTCGAGGCATATTTATGTAGATCATTGTATTCTACTTTTACAATATCTTTCTAACCATATACATTTTACAACAAATGGTTACAGAACGATTTTCAAAGACCAACTCGACCGATCCAAGGCAACGTGTTCCTTTAACACCGTTTTACTCAGTTAATTTTACAGAGGCAATTTCTAAACTGTATTTTCAACAGTCACAACAAATGTAAACTGGTAACCCGTTTCCGTTAAGCAATAAATGCCTCATGCCTGTGCTAAGCAAGTTTGTGCTTTTACACGCTTTATGCAATTGGGCCAAGCTCTTTTGAAATTTGGCCTTGGATGGGCAACGGCAAATTGGGTGACGGGGACTTTCCAGCGAGCCTGCAAGCGCCACGCTGAGTTCACCGAATTGGACGAACGGCCTTGCACCTCGGTTTCTATAATTATAGCTCTTCACACTGTTATCATATTACTATTATGGGTTTGGTGGACTATACATACTGCAAATCATGTTCAGTGTTTGTGTTACCTTTGGTATTTTGTCCAGCTTACTAAACCAACAGACAATGTTCGAAGTCCAATGTGATAATCAAATTGCATTCATTCAAAAGTCATTAACCATGCTGATGTTAGTCTTAGTTCAAGACGCAAATTGTTGTTGTTTATTACGTGGTAGATGGCGCGCCCTCTTTCGGGGAGTGTGTTTAACAATGGGAGCGTCTTGGACTCAGACTATCCAGGAAGCGAGTTGGCAAGCACCGGGCGAATTCGACAAGTTTCAATGTGCCAAAGATTGTTTCCTTCCATTCTGTTAATGATTATTTTCCCCCAATGTTGAAATTGAACTTAACTCCAAACCATTTACATCCACGCCATTACTGCAGTAATGTAGCCAAAAGTTCAATTACAATGATTTTAAAACTAATACATTAAAAAATAACAATATTGACATGAAAGAAAACATGATAAAAACACCCAAACTAATAATGTATTAGCCTTCGAGAAAGACTTTGCTATAGTGTTGAAACGTGAGGCCATTAACTATTTTTTGCATTTACATTTTTGGTTGGTTGTTTGCAACAACCGATTCTTTTTCTTTTACAAAGTATTGCAGTAGTATATTGACCCCCCCCCGATTAACAGATCCGGTAACGCCCCTTAATCACCAGACTGGCTCCAAAACGAACCTTCAGGGCAAACGACCCTTTCTTCAGTAATCGTTGTTGCCGATAGATTACTGATTTCGTTGTACAGGTCCATTTCTGTTGAAACCTCCGCCCTATTTGCAAATCCAACGGTTTATTCAGAACAGGAAGCGGATCATGATGTCACAGAGAGAAGGGGAATCCCCTAAACCCCGGACAAGGGAATCCCCAGCAGTCAGTAATAAACGTACGCAACGGATGATGTGGTCTGTGATACTGAAGTGCGCCCTCTACATAGACCTTTTCGCAAATACCGGGGCGCGCGCGTAAAGCTTGGAATTAGGTGCATTGTGGTCTTGCTGGTATCCAAATTTGATCCATATATATCCCACAATGCACCTCATTCAACAGTCTGCGCTTGCGCGTTGGTATTTGCGATAAGGTCTATTATAGAGTGGCTTGGAAGGTACAGGTTTGGTAGTTACTGAAAACAAATACTAACTTAAAAACTGACTTGGTGACGAGCATTGGAGAGCTGTTGGTAGTTTGAAACATTGTGAGAAACGGCTCCCTCTGGAGTAGCATAGATTTTGAGAAAGAGGTAATTTCTCACTAAAATAATAAAAGACTTCTAGCCAGAAGTCTTTTATTCCTATCTGAAGGCACACAAATTCGTCCAACAACGGTGTTTTTTCTCTCATCATTTTCTCGCAACTTCTGGTCTTTGACAATGTACCAAACGTGTACCTTCCCTTAAAGGCAGTGATGGACACTATTGGTAATTACTCAAAATAATTATTAGCATAAAACCTTTCTCGGTGACGAGTAATGGGTAGAGGTTGATGGTATAAAACATTGTGAGAAACGGCTCCCTCTGAAGTGCCATAGTTTTTGAGAAAGAAGTAATTTTCCACAAATTTGATTTCGAGACCTTAGATTTAGAACTTGAGGTCTCGAAATCAACCATCTAAACGCACACAACTTCGTGTGACAAGGGTATTTTTTCTTTCATTATTATCTCGCAAGTTGATGACCGATTGAGCTCAAATTTTCACAGGTTTGTTATTGCATATGTTGAGATACACCAACTGTGAAGGCTAGTCTTTGACAATTACCAATAGTGTCCACTGGCTTTAATAGGGAGTTTTCGTTAAGACGTATCATTCTGCACAATGACGTTTGAAACGTCATCTGCTCACTCCGCCATGCGTCGGTTCTGAGGACGCCGGTCGTCTTTCCTTCAATTTCTCACAGTTTGCCACATGGTGGGACGAATCTCCGGGGGGGGGGGGGGATGCACTGCCACACTGGAAAGAGCCGAAGTTTCGAAAAGGCCCATGAAATGCAGTAGCCTGAACAACTGACATAACACTTTTCGGGTTCGAGTTTCGCCAGAGATTGGCCCTGATTAGGTATATCTGTCCCCCAGAGGCAATTTCTTTTTTTCTGTGAGTATATGGAATTCAATCCTCAAAAGTTTTCCTGATTTCTTTGTTTAAGGTTTCCCTTTTTTAAATCGAGTTAAGAAGAAAGAAAAATCCCCATTGAGAAGCACTACGAAATTGGCAATTTTGAGGTACAGCAATACAAATAGCCCCGGAGCCTCAAATGATTCTGTCTGTCATTCTGTCAAATCATGGAGGAAGAAAATTGATTATGGGAAAACAAGAAAGAAAGGTTGGAGGAGGTTGTTTTAAAAGAGGGCGTGCTCTCAATGAATCGAACTTGCTTGATGGAAATATTACTTCAATTTCCAACGATTACTAATTTTGCGTCTTCGTTCGGCACTCAATAATCTTTGGACAGGACCCGTGTGGCTAGTCTACACCTCACTAAACCGCACTCTTGAGGGCGGGATATTTTGCGAGTTTTTTTCAAATCACATGTGCGCCAGTAGCCAGATGAGATATACCCTTAAAACCACACCAAAATGCAGATTATTTGAGGGGGAAACACGTCAAGGGATGTTAGTACATAACCGAAACCAGCCGAGGTAAGTTCTAACTCTGAATGTTATTTGAGATTTTTGACTTTTGGTGAAAAGTTTAAATTAATGGATGTTTTAGCGGGTGAATTGAACCATCTGGTGTTGCGGTTATAGGCTGTTCCCCACGCAGATTGTGTCTCCCCGTCCCGTACGCAATGTGTTCGTCTGTACATCAAAATGGCCATCCTCAAGAGCTTTCCTGGTTTTATTTAGTAATCCCCTTTTTAATCGATCAAGATAAAAGATGAAACAACCCTGTTTTAAATAAGACAGTGGCAATATTTCTTCGTGTAGACAAACAAATATTTTGAAAAGTTTCTGTATGGCACCACCACTTTTTCATTCGATATGAGGATTTCCCGATATGAAATAATATAGTGTCTTATTTACCTCAATGAGGTATCCCTTTTTGAAAAATTGATTGAAAAAAGGACCTGGACTACCAATACACGGGGGGAAATTCTATTAAGATGTTCCCTTTCACAGACAAAGACTTGGACTGGGCAAAGATATGAAACTCTTGACAGTCTGACAGATGAAACCAGCCAGATAAATGAAATTGTATACAGTATTAACTAAAATTAACATGCTAATGACATTCAACAGTTATCACTCATTCGTTTGGAGCATGTTTCTGAGGACTGAGTGAAAGATGATGACATTTTGTGCGAATCTGGACAATGAGACCACCTCAGAATGACAGATTCCTAAACCATGCAGTTTCCTAAACCCATCAAGAACTTCTGTTTCATATCAAGATCAAGTCCAAGAAGTTTGTAAGTTAACCGTTTTCTTTTCTCTTGAATTATTGTTAATTTGGGTGCCCGGGCCGCTGTTACTTCATGGAGGCAATAAGCTTGGTGATTGCCTCAATGCCCCCTGGTCATTGCCTTGGTGCCCTTGAAATGCTACAATAGAAATTTACAATTTCCTCATAGGGTGCCCTTTACCAAGGAGAAAATGCATTGAAGCATACAGGCCTAGAGTTACCCATTCCATAAAGCCTGAATAAGCATAACAACTTGCTAAGCACAGAAATACATGTATATTGCTTTTACAGAAACTGGTTACCAGCCAAGATTCCATAAAGTTTACACTGTTGCAACTGATGCCCTACTCAATCTGTGCTTAGCAAAGAATTTTGCTGAGCAGTATTTCCTGCTTACAAATGACATCATGCCCAGGTATTGATCACACTTACATACTTAAACAAGAAACAGGCACTTGTACAGCAAAACAATTTGATACCCATAAATTGAAGGTTCTATGATAAAGGTTTGGTCAGTTAACCCCAAAAATTGTATCTAAACCTTTGATAATTACTCCAACTTTCTTCGTGTTTTTTCTTTCAATATAAACCACAAGGGAAACTGACTGGGTAAATTTGTAAATGTTTTTTGAGGTTGAACAAAGAATTGACTAGAGTGGGATTCGAACCAACGACCTCCGGATTAACAGGCCGGCGCTCTACCAACTGAGCTATCTAGCCCTATATTGGCGGTGTCCCTGTTTTTTCTTTCATTACTTTCTTCCAATGATCAACTGGGCCCAAATTTGCACAGGTTTGTTATTTTTGCATGAGTTGGGACATTAGTGAGAATACGTGTACTTGTGTTTGACGAGTATAAACCTGTCTTTAAATATATAACAGCTATTTTTTTAGATTTCAAAAGTTACTAGGTTTCATTTAAAAAAATCGCCAAGAATAGTATAGTCTGTTAGTTTCAACTGCCAAATTTGGTAGTTATAACCAACGAATTTTAAATTGAAATGAGTTACATGTCGACAATGTGAGAATGTTTTGATAAATATCATTTAAACATAAATCAATCAAAGACAATTTCAATTTACTTTTCCCAGTGCTTTATTCTTATTATCTCGGATAGCAATGGCATTTAGTTTATTTTAACGCAACATAAATTATACAACTTTATTTTGACCAAAATAAAAAAACTTATCTATGGGCAGTGTTAAAAGGAAAGCTATCATTGACTTGCCTAGTCTCTCCAAGATCAAAGATAGAGACAATTCCTTATACATGTAGGATGTCCTAGCCCAAGAATATCCCTGCCAAGTATGTCGCGGGCCAACAGTACCTACACGTAGGAAGGTCGGAAGGATGTTCTTACCCAAGTCTGTCCTAGCCTAAAATTGCCCTAGTCCCAGTCTGTCCTAGCCTAAACTGTTCTAGCCCAAGGAAGTACGGTCACAAGTATGTTTCATCCTGTGAATGTTCTAGACCAAGAGAGTGCTATAGGCCCAATCAGCCCAATCTAAACCCAATAATGTCCTAGCCCAAGAATGTCCAGCCAAAGATGTCCACCCAAGAATGTCCCAGGCCAATGTCATACCTTAGTCAGAAGGATGTTCTAGCCCAAGTCTGTCCTAGCCTAAAAATGCCCAAGCCCAAGTCCGTTCTAGCCTAAAATGTTCTAGCCCAAGGAAGTACTGATGCAAGTATGGTTCATTTCGTGAATGTTCTACACCAAGAATATCCCAGGCCAATGATACCTCAGCCATACCTTTAGTCAGAAGGATGTTCTAGCTTGCATTTTAAGTCTGTCCTAGCATAAAATGTCCAAGCCCAAGGAAGTACTGAAACAAGTATGTTTCATCCCATGAATGTTCTAGACCTTGAGTGTTATAGGCCCAATCAACCCAATAATGTCCTAGCCCAAGAAGGTCTAGCCCAAGAAGGTCTAGCCCAGGATGTCGCAGGCCAACGATACTTAGTCATACCTTATGCAGAAGGATGTTCTAGCCCAAGTCTGTCCTAGCCTACACTAATTTAGCCCAAGGAAGTACTGACATAAAGTATATTTCGTCCCATGAATGTTCTAGCCCAAGGGAGTGGTATACATGTAGGCCCAATCAGCTCAATGATGTTTAAGCCCAATAATGTCTAGCCACGGATGTCCAGCCTAGGATGTTGCAGGCCAATGATACCTTAGTCACATCTTAGGCGGAAAGATGTTTTAGCCCAAGTCTGTCCTAGCCTACAATTCCCCAGCCCTAAGAAGTACTGACACAAATATGTTAGATCCCATGATTATTCTAGACAAAGAGAGCGGTACAGTAACAGGCCTAATGTCTCAGCACAAGGACGTCCCAGTCTAAGGATGTCTCATTTCCCCGACTCATGTCTTTGCTGATTGTCCCTTTATAAGATCAGCATAGACACCGCCTTTCTTTAGCAGCTCTGCATGTGTTCCAATCTATGGAAAGACAAGTAGATGACAATTTTATTATAAATAACCTGCGGTATGAGATATATTATAGCGCCCTCTGTTGATTAGTGGTGTCCATGCCATGTGTTGTTGTGGATGGCATCCATCTTGTTTTGTTGTGAAGTAAATGAGAGGTTTTAATACATGAGTTCAGTCTGTCACTGTCATCAGTAATTGAAGTTGTAACAAATAATAATAATAGTGACTGGTTCTTCTCATATAGCGTATTTTTCAATAGCCGTATCAATGACTTTATATGAGTGACCTGGTCATTGGGCAAACATCTCAGCTTCATGGGGGGAGGGGGGTCACAGCACTGGGCTGCTGAGGCCCTTCAAAGGCTTTTTTAGACACAAAATCAAACTCTGATACCTGTTTTACTAGCAAAAACCAACTCTGTGATGTTTAACAGAATTTTCTGCTTAGCAGAAATAGGCAGGTTACCAGTCACAAGTTGTACATGTGACATGGTAAGCAGAAATACATTTTAACTTACCTCTTGAATACTTCCATGATTAAGTACAGCTATGAGATCAGCGTTTCTGATTGTACTCAGTCTATGTGCTATGACAAGAACTGTTCGTCCTACGTAGGAGAAGTAATGGATTGAAGAAGAAGTTACCTTAGCTTCAATAATACTAGCTTCTTATACAGAGATAATAGTACTAGGTTCCTATACAGCGCTTTGTCACGACAAGGGGTGTATCAAAGCGCTCAGTATTTTGTCCTGCAAGGTATAGTGTATGTGGAGCTACGCTTAGAAGTATGAGACCTATTCCTTTAAAGCACCGTGTAATGGTTTACAAGGTGCTGTGACACAATAGGCTGCCAATCAAACCATGAACACTGAAAAACTTTTCAATAAAGTGCACTGGGTTCTTGCACATGCGAAACACAACACATGTAACCAACGGCCTTACGTCCCATCCGAACGGACGAAGCAATGGTTAGGTGTCTTGCTTAAGGACATCAGTGCCACAACTGGGACTCGAAACCACAATCTGCTGTCAGAATACCAGAGTTTGAATTCAGTGCTCTTAACCACACAGCCACGACACTTCCACTTTGCAAAACAACTTGATTATCAGTGTTGGTAATATGGGGAAAACAGGAATAATATTCTCTATCCCTGATGCAAATTTTATATCAACTTCTGAAGAAAATATAAGCAAGAGTATGAGGGTTGGAAAATGTTATACCAGCTTTTCAAGGTTTCCAGATTTGGTAAAAGAGTCTCAAAAATTGCTGGAAATTTAAAAACTTAAAACACATTGTCCAAAAGATACCGAGACACAATTCCAACCAATGCCCTAAATTAGTATTAAACATAGTCAAAACATTTTTCTAATTTTCAACCTACCTTTTGAGACTTTGTCGATTGCTTCTTGGACGACTCTCTCAGACTCGGTGTCGAGGGCGCTGGTCGCCTCATCAAGAATCAGAATGGAGGGATTCTTAACAAGGGCTCGAGCAATTGCTATTCTGTTATAAGAAAATTACAAGATGGTTAACTGCTAAAAACAATCCAAAATGTCAAAGTAAAGGTACCATCATTGTTGAGGGAAATGTTCCAGGCCTAGAATTACACGAAGGCCACAAAGGCCATGTTCTGTTGCCCTGATTTTGCCTTAGTGCCCCTTTAAAAGGAACCCTTAGACTTAAAGAATTTCCAATGACATTGCCCTTTGTATAAATTTTTTTTTTGAGTGTGAACTCTTTCTCAAAAACTACGTTACTTCAGAGGGAGTCGTTTCTCACAATTTTGTTAACAGCTCTCCATTGCTCATTACAAAGTAAGGTTTTTGAGGTGTGTCATGAATAGAAGTTCTGGTGGTTAAAGGAACACGTTGCTTGGATCGGACGAGTTGGTCAAAACAAAAGCGTTTGTAACCGTTTTTTATAAAATGCATATGGTTGGAAAGATGTTTTAAAAGTAGAATACAATGATCCACACAAGTTTGCCTCGAAATTGCGTGGTTTCCTTCTACTGTGCGAACTAACATGGTCGGCCATTTATGGGAGTCAAAATTTTGACCCCCATAAATGGCCGACGTGTTAGTCGACGAGGTAAAAAGAAAACCACGCAATTTCGAGGCATGTTTGTGTGGATCATTGTATTCTACTTTTACAACATCTTTCTACCCATATGCATTTTATAAAAAAACGGTTACAAACGCTTTTCAAAGACCAACTCGACCGATCCAAGGCAACGTGTTCCTTTAAGTCATCATAGCGTGGGTTCCAATCCCAGTCATGGCACTTGTGTCCTTGAGCAAGATACTTTACAATAGTTGCTTCGCCTCACCCAGGGGTATAAATAGGTACCTGTGAGGGTAAGAGGATTATATTGTGTATGAGAAAGTCTTTGGAGCACTTTGTTGCCCAGGTTGTACAATGTACATCCGCACGTATCGCGTGATGTGGCACAACTGTTTCAGCCGTTGCTCTCGACCAATAGGAATGAAGAAACTGTCTTATAAGAAAAGGTGCAAACTGGCGTGTCACGCCGATGTTTTAACCCATTTTTGCTGGTCATGACCAAAGGTTTATACACACCCACGTGACGCGCTCTCCACCAATAGGAATAGCAAAACTGTCTGAGGTATTTATGAATAAACATTTACCTTTGCTTCTGTCCGCCCGATATTGTAACGCCACGCTCACCAAGGATTGTTTTGTACCCCTCTGGAAATCCAGAATGAAATCATGAGCATTGGCGAGAGCAGCTGCCTCATAAACCTTAAAGAAAACAAAATTTTGTTTTAGAATTATTAAACAAACATAAGTCATTTTCTTAAAGACAGTGGACACTATATTTTGGTAATCGGCTAAGACCAGTCTCCTCACTTGGCGAATCTCAACATTGCTAAAATAACAAACCTGTGAAAATTTGAGCACAATTTGTCATCGAAGTTGCGAGATAAGAATGAAAGAAAAAACACCCTTACCACCTAAAGTTGTGTGCATTCGGATCCTTGATTTCGTGACCTCAAATTCTAAATCCGAGGTCTCAAAATCAAATTTGAGGAAAATTACTTCTTTCTCGAAAACTATGCCAGTCTACTTCACTCTACTTACCGGTAGAGTCGAATTACTAATTTGCATATTCCCTATGCCGCGAGGCAGAATGCTAAGACTTTTACACACAATAGCGCCCTCCACCGTCCTACCCATAACGCCCCGCGACATGCCTGTCACGGAGTCGTCCTCTTTTCTCTTAGCCGCGAGTGGGTGAGGTTGTGTTTTAAATCTGTTTCACAGTTCAACCGTTATAACTAAACCTTTCCTCGCTAAGAGTGCTTATAAAGACTTGATAATTGTAGAGTTGTAGTTGTTGTTGTTGTAGTGAGTTGTGAAATAAACTATAGTTTGATTTCGTTGATAAATAATGAGTAGTGTTAAGAAACTGGGGAGGGCTTCGGCTGTCGCTACTGGGGTTACGTCCGTTTCACCGGGACAGTCGGAGCTCTCGGGGGGCTGCACCGGCGACACTCCGTCGCCCGGCTTGCAGCCCTCCAGCCGGCCCACGCAGCCTCTGTCGGCTACGTCGGCCGGATTACCCACCGATCAAAGAGGGGTTGCTTCCCGCTCCCCCTCTTCGGTCAGTGTGCGTGGGTCGACCCAGTCGAAGGTCAAACGCCCCGGCAAGGCCAAGAAAAACGGTGCCGGGGCAGCGACCAAGAGAGACAGGGCAAAAGGTGGCTCCGTTCCGAAGCGCACCGCCCACTCTCCCAGCACCGCCTCGGGGTCTCTGCAGCCGGAGGGCATCCCCCCTCCGCACGGCTCAGAATACCCGGCCCGCACCGACACCGTGGATTCCCCCACGACGGTTGGTGACGGCCTTTTGCGAGGTTTTAAGACCCACAAGGCACCTGCCCACGCCATAGGCTGTGGGGCGCTGGCCATGGGGAGAAGGATTATGGGTGCGGAGTCGGGTACCTGGGACTCCCCCGGGATACCCCACTCACAGGGCCCGCCCTCGTCTTCGGGTTTCACCCGTTGTTCGGGCATCCCTGTCACTCAAGTTTCCTCAGAGAGAGCCTCGGATTCGTCCCGTGAGCGGGTACCGAATAAGCGGCAGAGGTCCAGAAAAGACCGTCATCTTCGGTCGTCTGACGACTCCTCTCCTGACGGCCATAGGAAGCATCATCGGGGTAGCGAGCCGCTCTCCCGAGACGAATTCCTCACGGCTTTCCAAACCTTAGCGGCCTCAATATCCGGCCGGCGCGAGGTTCAGGAATTTTCCCAATTTTCGGGACCGTACACCCAGCCCGACCAATCCGGTCATGGCTGGGTGCGCCAGGATCGAGGCGGCGTGCCGTGCACGGTCAGCCGGCCACCGGCCTCCCCTCCCAGTCACCGTCCCACGGTCACCACACAGGAGGTTGCATGGGGTGTGATGGAACAGGGTGATGTGCGGTCACGCACGGGTGCATGTCCACAGTCCCAGACGGGGGATTAGCATACACCCCTCCGGATCCTTTGTATCCAATCGGGATGCAGAACACCATGATTTGTTAGACACAGCCCTGCCTTTGGGTCAACAATCAGTGAGTGTATCCGACCCCCCCCGGGTCCGGCGACTCGTCCCCGGAAGAGGACGAGTTGACCACGGCAGTTCAACGGCTTTCAATTGCCGAAACTGAATTGCGCCTTGTCCAAAGGGACATGGCCCGGGTGTTAGGTCTCCCCGCCGAGGAAGCGGGGGACGCCCCCGAGGAACGACGGTCCTTTTAAGAGAAGGACTGGCCCCGCTCCGAGGAGTGGGAATGTTTTCCCGGTGATGCCGCTAGACCGGGTATGCGCTGACCGCATCGAAGGCATCATGTCGGCATCCTCTTGACCGGCCTACCCCAAGCGGGCGGATTTATATTACCGATTTCCCCCCGGGGATTTCGATAAATATTTCTCGACCCCAGTCCTGCCGGACTCGGCGGCAGACAAGCTGACCGCAGACAGGGGGGCAACCTCTTCTAAACTTCCTTCGCCGACAAGGCGCGGGGGAAGTTGGAAGAAGCAGCCAGGAAGATAGACTCAGCATCACGCTTTGGCATGCGAACATCGTCTTTTTTGCTCCTTCTGTCCGAGTACCTCACGCTTGCCGGCGACGAGGACTCGGCAATCCCAGCGGACATGATGGTGGCGGCCCTCCACTGCCTGGATAATGGCCTGCGCACGGTCCTAGATCAGTTTACGAGGGTTTCCACCCTAGCAACATCTGCACGTTCTGTTCCTCCCGTCCGTCGGGGCTCGCAAACGACTTGATGCGCTCCCCCTAACGGGACGAGACCTGTTTGCAGGGAAATTCCAGGAGTCCATGGAGGCCGAAGCCAGACGCCTCAAGGCCACGGATAAAATCAACTTAAGGAAGCCGCGGACCTCTGTAGCGGCGGCAAGGAAAGGCAAACAAGCCTCCTTTGTGATTCCACGTAGGCGCCCACAGAGACCCGCCCGTGGCGGTTTTCGTGGGAACCAAGGACCACCGAACGCACGCACGCCGGCCCAAGGCCAACAGCGGGCCCAGCCGGGCCGTGGTTTTCGTGCGTCCGCCCCCCGGTATCCCGGGCGTGGCGGAAGTGACCTCCCGGTCTCCAGGCGACCTCCCGCCGACGGACCCGTGGGAGGCCGCCTTCAGGAATTTTTGGGGTCCTGGGCTCAGATCACGTCCGACAGATGGGTCCTCGAGACGATCGAGTACGGCTACGCACTCGAGTTCACGAGGACCCCCCCGTTGGACATGCTGGTTCGGCCAACGCCCACCCCGTCCGACCCTCTCAAGCGCCATGCCCTCGAAGGGGAGATCAGTTCCCTTCTCCTCAAGCGGGCAATACGCGTTGTCCCCGACCAGGGGACACGGACGGGGTTCATGTCCACTTTCTTCTTAGTTCCCAAGAAGGTGGCGGACGCTTGGCGGCCGATCCTGAATTTAAAGCCCCTAAACCGATTTATCAGAGGGGGCTAGCCCGCCCTTCGGCGGAACGGGTACAGAACTTACAGCAGTGCGTGGCCCTTTTCCTGGGGGCTACGGTGGCGCCAGCGGTAGCCTGGCTCAAGTTACTCGGTCTTATGGCCAGCATGGTAGACCTAGTAGATTTCTGCAGGCTGAGGATGAGACCTATCCAGCTCCATCTCCTCTCCTACTTTCGGCCCAGCCGTCATTCGGTCAACCTCCCGGTGCCTACCACGCCGTGGCTGACCCCCCACCTTCAATGGTGGGTGGAGGACGCCAACCTTACACGTGGTCGGGTGTTCCGCCCGCCCCGACCATCAGCGACCGTCGTCACCGACGCGTCTCTGTACGGCTGGGGGGCGACCCTCGACCCCCGCCAGATAGCGGGGGTGTGGGGCCCGGAACACCACTCGACCCACATCAATGTCCTGGAAATGCTGGCGGTCCGGAATGCCCTCCAGCATTTCCGGGCACAGCTAGTGGGGCAGGCCGTCCTGGTGCGCTCCGACAACGCTACAGTGGTAGCGTATATCAATCACCAGAGGGGCACCTGGTCGGCCCGGCTGTGTGCACTAGCGTGGGACCTGATCCACTGGTGCATACAGCAGGGGATCGCCCTGTCGGCGGTGTACATCTCGGAGAAGGAGAATGTCACGGCCGACGCTCTTTCCCGGGGCTGGATCGTCCCGACAGAATGGTCCCTCCGCCCCTGTGTGGCCCAGTCGCTCTTCCTGCTTATCGACCGACCTCATGTGGATCTGTTCGCCTCTCGGACGAACAATCAACTGCCGATCTACTGCGCCAGGGGCCCCGACCCCGGGGCATGGCGGATCGACGCTGACTATACGATGGGAGGGGCTGTTGGCATACGCCTACCTGCCCATCTCCCTCATTTCACGGGTGCTGACAAGGATCGAGCAGGACCACTGCAAAGTTCTCCTGATCGCCCCTTTTTGGCCCCGACAGCCCTGGTTCCCACGGCTGGTCAGGCTCCTGGTACACAGGCCGGTAGTTCTCCCACAGCGCCCGGACCTCATATACCAGCCCGGGTCCAGAGTAGTGCATCCGACTCCGAGGGACCTGCACCTGACATGCTGGGTGCTGTCACAAGATCCCTCAGAGCAGCGGGCCTTTCGAGACGGGCTGCGGAAGTTGCCGCCCGAAGAGTTTATGACTGCCGACTACGCCATTTCTTTAAATGGTGTAGGCGGCGAGCTATTCATCCCGCCGATACTTCTGTAGAGGAAGTCGGGGATTTCCTCCTATATCTTTTTGATAGCGGGCTGGCAACGGCCACGGTGAAAAATTACCGTTCGGCCATTGCTGCAGTCCACGGAGGATTCACCGACGGCTCGACAGTCTCAGATAACCAGGCGATTGGACAGCTGACTAAGGGGATGTTTATCACCCGTCCCCCGGTGCGCAAACTGGTCCCATCCTGGGACCTCTTTAGCGTGCTGTCAGCACTAAAAAAACCCCCTTTCGAGCCACTGAGTGGGGCCACGCTACTACATCTAACGATCAAGGTGGCCTTTTTGTTAGCGGTCGCTACGTCTCGCCGACGTAGCGAGCTGCACTCTCTTACGGTGGCGGCGGGGCACATCCGGTGGGAACCCGGAGGTGTCCGCCTGGTCCCTGCGGCGGGGTTTTTAGCCAAAAATCAATCCAGTGCTTTCGAACCCCCGGATATTTTTGTTCCCGACCTTAAAACCTTTTCGGCGGTCGCGGGGGACAAGCTTTGGTGCCCGGTACGGGCCCTAAAGTGGTACATCGATCGCACAAAGTCAATCCGAACCGGCCACGAACAGCTGTTCGTGTCCACGGTTCCACCATTCCGACCAGCGTCCCGCGATACAATCGCGCGTTGGATAGTCACAGCCATCCGCTCGGTGCCGGGCGGATGGCCAGCGTCCGATGGTCCAGTTCATGCCCACGAAGTACGGGGAGTGTCGGCCTCATGGGCTTTCTTTAAAGGGGTCTCCATGAGTGATATTACAGGGGCGGCCTCCTGGAAGAGCCCGTCCACGTTCTCTGACTGCTACCTGAAGGACGTTCTACAGGTGGATGGGAGAGCGGGTAGAGCGGTTTTACAGGCGGCCAGCCGAGCTGCAAAGCCAGGACAAGCTCCACCTCGGCAGTCACGTGTTTAGGTGAGTTTTTCCACGGTAATACAGTGCTAACAATACTTATAATGTTTTGTTCACCCGTGGGACGATACCCCCTGTACGTTTTGGGCATGGACCACTATCGGGCCTAGCGGCCGCGAAGCGTTCTCTGAATTTTGAGCGCGCCGGGGTCCTACGCCCCCCCCCCACTTAAGACATGCAGTAGCACCGCATATACCCACCGCCTTTCCTCGGTGCGAGTCTATGCAAATTAGTAATTCGACTCTACCGGTAAGTAGAGTGAAGTAGACTCCCCCCCCACAGTAGTGTGGATGGGGTCTACGAACGAATACTTACCGGTAGAGTATCCCTCCCTCCTTCCCCACATACTCGGTCCTTGGGTGCTTACATTTAGTAGGGCTCATCGAAAAGAGGACGACTCCGTGACGGGCATGTCGCGGGGCGTTATGGGTAGGACGGTGGAGGGCGCTATTGTGTGTAAAAGTTTTAGCATTCTGCCTCGCGGCATAGGGAATATGCAAATTAGTAATTCGACTCTACCGGTAAGTATTCGTTCGTAGACCCCATCCACACTACTGTGGGGGGGGGGGGATTTCACAGGGAGCCAATTCTCACCGTATTTTATACTATCAACTTCTCCCCATTGCTCAATACCAAGTAAGGTTTTATGCTAATGATTATTTTGACAAATTACCAATAGTGTCCACTGCCTTTAACAAGAAATTGCGCGTCAGTGCAACGTCACATTTCAGTTGAAATCAAGTTAAAATATACAAAAGTTTTTTTGTTTTTTTTAATCTAAATAACCAGAATCGGCTTTGAAATATTTAACTGGTATGAGCTGAAGAATCAGAGTGCCCTTTCACATCAAAATATTTCTCTGGAGAATTGTTACTGGTAAGAATTTTAGAATTGGTGAGCTTTCAGATGGAACTATTTGTACATTGGTACATGTATGAACTTTAGAATCAGTGAGCTTTTTGATGTACATATTTCTCTGGAAGGATTGGTACTGGTATGAACTTTAGAATCAGTGAGGCTTCATCCCAGATGGATATATTTCTCTGGAGGATTGGTACTGGTATGAACGTCAGAGTCGGTGAGTTTTCAGGTGGAAATATTTCTCTGGAGGATTGGTACTAGTATGAACTTTAGAATCAGTGAGTTTTCAGGTGGAAATATTTCTCTGGAGGATTGGTACTGGTATGAACTTCAGAATCAGTGAGTTTTCAGATGGAAATTTTTCTCTGGAGGATTGGTACTGGAATGAACTTTATAATCAGTGAGGCTTCATCCCAGATGGAAATATTTATCTGGAGGATTGGTACTGGAATGAACTTTAGAACTGTGAGTTTTCAGGTGGAAATATTTCTCTGGAGGATTGGTACTGGAATGAACTTTAGAATCAGTGAGGCTTCATCCCAGATGGAAATATTTCTCTGGAGGATTGGTACTGGTATAAACTACAGAATCAGTGAGTTTTCAGACGGAAATATTTCTTTGGAGGATTGGTATTGGTATGAACTTCAGAATCAGTGAGGCTTCAGTTTGAAATATTTTTCTGTTGGATTGGTACTGGTATGAACTTCAGAATCAGTGAGTTTTCAGATGGAAATATTTCTCTGGAGGATTGGTACTGGTATGAACTTCAGAATCAGTGAGTTTTCAGATGGAAATTTTTCTCTGGAGGATTGGTACTGGAATGAACTTTATAATCAGTGAGGCTTCATCCCAGATGGAAATATTTATCTGGAGGATTGGTACTGGAATGAACTTTAGAACTGTGAGTTTTCAGGTGGAAATATTTCTCTGGAGGATTGGTACTGGAATGAACTTTAGAATCAGTGAGGCTTCATCCCAGATGGAAATATTTCTCTGGAGGATTGGTACTGGTGTAAACTACAGAATCAGTGAGTTTTCAGACGGAAATATTTCTTTGGAGGATTGGTACTGGTATGAACTTCAGAATCAGTGAGGCTTCAGTTTGAAATATTTTTCTGTTGGATTGGTACTGGTATGAACTTCAGAATCAGTGAGTTTTCAGACGGAAATATTTATCTGGAGGATTGGTACTGGTATGAACTTCAGAATCAGTGAGTTTTCAGACGGAAATATTTCTCTGGAGGATTGGTACTGGAATGAACTTTATAATCAGTGAGTTTTCAGGTGGAAATATTTCTCTGGAGGATTGGTACTGGAATGAACTTTATAATCAGTGAGTTTTCAGGTGGAAATATTTCTCTGGAGGATTGGTACTGGTATGAAATTTAGATACGGTGAACTTCCAGATGAAAATATTTCTTTGATGAGAATCTGAGGGAGCTTTAGTGAGCTTTAGGATAAAACTTGCCCAAACCTTTTTATCTGTTCTTTGATTAAAATATTTACTAAGCATGTGGTTAGACTTTAACAATAGGCTTCAATGTAATGAAGCACAGCATGCAAATACATATTAGAATAATGAGATAATCAATGGAGGATACAATATCATTTTGGTTGAGGACAAAGCAATTACTAAGACAAAAACAGAAGGCGACTCAAATTAATATCGGTAATAAAACCATGGCAACTGGTGTAAACAAAGACAAAATCAATCAGTTTATAATTGTTTGTCTTTCGTATTTATGATTTTAACATTGAGCCTGTAGGTTATGTGACTGTACTTGAACAAATTATTTCATTTTTATTGGGGACAAACAATGACTTAGACAAAGGCAGACCAAAACCGCTATCGGAAAACCATGGCAAATGTTGTAAACAAAGAGAAAATCCATCAGTTTATAATTATTTGTCTTTGAGATTAACGATTTGAACCTTGACCTTCTAGCTCATTATAAATAAGTACTTGAGCAAATTATTTCATTTGGATAGAAAAGAGAAACTACAAAGACAAAAACAGAAGGCTGACAAAAACCACAATTTAAGCTAACCATGGCAACTGTTGTAAACAACAAGAAAATCAATCAGTTTATAATTGTTTGTCTCTGAGATTAACGATTTCAACATTGATCTTCTAGCTCATGTAATAAATTACATGAACAGATTCTCAATGCGAGTGTACTTAATGAGTTCCAAGTCTATTTTGTTGTCACATAACACCCGTTCCCACTGTCGAGTGAAGACAGACTCTCGGTACTGGTTATTGATGCCATCCAATAACTTTTAAACTCGGCATGAAAATGAAATCTGTTATTTTTATAACATCCATCATTGTAACTCTTATCATCCAACAATGCTACAGCGAGTGTGCTATTTGGTACACTCAAACATTTTACGCAGCAAGTAACCGTGCTTTGGTTAACCATGTGTTTAAATGGAAGAATGTATCATCTCCTGTGATCTGTGGGCGAGACTGCTCTATGGATCCACACTGTGCATCATTCAACTATTACACATGTAGCCATGTTTGTCAGTTGAGCAATGCTACCCAATCTCAAAGCCCTGATGACTTCATTGAGCTGCAAGGAGTTGCCTACTATGATGACAACTTGGAAACTCCTTCACTTTCAGCTCCAGACTCTGCACAAAATAGCAGTTGTCTGAAGTTATACCAGTCTGGTAGCTGTCAGAGTGGCATCTACACCATCTACCCTGCTGGCCTGACTGATGGGGTGAAGGTCTATTGTGATATGGAGACAGATGGAGGAGGCTGGATCGTGTTCCAGAGGAGACAAGATGGCTCAGTTGTCTTTTACCGCAAATGGGCAGAATACCAATCTGGGTTTGGTGATCTCTCCGCTGAGTTCTGGCTGGGTAATGACATCTTACGTAACCTTACTACGTCAGGACAATGGCAATTAATGGTAAATATGGCTGATTGGGACGGAAACACAGCTTGGGCCAGTTATGATGAGTTTGCTGTATCAGGTGATAAGTACACTCTCCTAGTTGGTTCCTACAATAATGACAGCTCAGTGCGTGATTCAATGGCGTATCAAAATGGCCAGTCATTCAGTACCAAGGATCAGGACAATGATAGCTACAATGGTGGAGACTGTGCACAACGTGATAAAGGAGGATGGTGGTTTAATGCCTGTTTTCATGCACACCTTAACGGCAGATGGTTCAACCAGAGTCAAGTGGAATGGGCACAAGGTTTACAATGGGCACTCTGGAAAGGCAACAACTACTCCTTGAAGAACTGCTCTATGAAAATACGGGAAGTCCTGTAAACTGAACATCACTTTCTGCAACAGAACACCACACTCTCAAGTCCTGTAAACTGAACACCACACTCTCAAGTCCTGTAAATTTAACACCGAACTCTGAAGTCCTGTAAACTGAACACCACACTCTGAAGTCCTGTAAGCTGAACACCACACTCTGAAGTCCTGTAAACCGAACACCACACTCTGAAGTCCGGTAAACAGATCACCACACTATCAAGTCCTGTAAACTGAACACCGTACTCTCAAGTCCTGTAAGCTGAACACCACACTCTCAAGTCCTGTAAGCTGAACACCACACTCTCAAGTCCTGTAAACTGAACACCACACTCTCAAGTCCTGTAAACTGAACACCACACTCTGAAGTCCTGTAAACTGAACACCACACTCTGAAGTCCTGTAAACTGAACACCAAACTCTGAGGTCCTGTAAACTGAACACCACACTCTGAAGTCCTGTAAACTGAACACCACACTCTGAAGTCCTGTAAACTGCACACCACACTCTCAAGTTATGTAAACTGAACACCACACTCTGAAGTCCTGTAAACTGAACACCACACTCTGAAGTCCTGTAAACTGAACAACACACTCTGAAGTCCTGTAAACTGAACACCACACTCTGAAGTCCTGTTGACTGAACACCACACTCCGAAGCCCTGTATACTAAACACCACACTCTGAAGTCCTGTAAACTGAACACCACACTCTGAAGTCCTGTAAACTGAACAACACACTCTGAAGTCCTGTAAACTGAACACCACACTCTGAAGTCCTGTAGACTAAACACCACACTCTGAAGTCCTGTAGACTAAACACCACACTGCGAAGTCCTGTAAACTGAACACCACACTCCGAAGTCCTGTAAACTGAATGCCACACTTTGAAGTCCTGTAAACTAAACACCACACTCTGAAGTCCTGTAAACTGAACACCACACTCTCAAGTCTTGTAAACTGAACGCCACACTCTGAAGTCCTGTAAACTAAACACCACACTCTAAAGTCTAGTAAACTGAACACCACACTCTCAAGTCTTGTAAACTGAACACTCCACTCCGAAGTTCTGTAAACGTTTGTCGTGTGAAAGTACCCAGACGTCCTTTCACTGACCTCTAACCCAATTAGTTGTTCATCTGTGTTTCTGAAACGCACGTAGGAATGTTACGTGTACAAAAATGATAAATACATTGTAGTCTGTTGGGCTGCGCCTTGGAAAAATAGAACGCTCCGGGGATCACCTCGGTGTCATAGTTTTAACCATAGCACTCGAAGCAGTCAATATTTGTATACTAGACTCCAGGGCCTATTAAAGACCTGCTCTACTATGGAAATTATGCAAAGTACTGTAAACTGACCAGTCAACACCAGTGATTTAGTTTTAAATTAGTAAGTAGGATTCTTTAGTAGAAATCAAACCGATTGACATGACATGTGTTTAAAATAAATCCGCAATTCTCGCTAATGTTTTCTCAAAAAGTAAAGCATTTCATGGAATAATATTTCAAGATAAGTCTTTCACCAAATTACCTTCTGTAAACCCTGTAAATTATTTGTAAATCTGTGAACTTTTACTTTGTTTTTTGTACCGAAAGTGTATAAACACCCTTGTCACACAAAGTCGTGTGCTTTCAGATGGTTGAGTTCGAGACCTCAAATTCTAAATCTGAGGTCTGGAAATCAAATAAGTGGAAAATTACTTCTTTCTCAAAAACTACGTTACTTCAAAGGGAGATGTTTCTCACAATGTTTCAGATTATCAACATCTCCCCATTACTCGTTACTAAGTAAGGTTTATGCTAATAACTATTTTGATTTACTACCATTAGTGTCTACTGCCTTTGAGAGCAACCGAGGATATATCGGGAACTTGAAGATGTAGTCTGGCCCTTTATACATTACAATCGAAACTGCCTGTTTGGTTGTATGGTACACAGGGTGCTTGATTAAGTCTTACCTCTTGATCCGATGCATCTGGGTTTCCATACCGGATATTTTCTATCACACTCGTTGCGAACAACACCGGCTCCTAAACAAATAAATAATAAATAATAACGATAACGATAACGATAACGATAACTATAACGATAACGATAATAATAATAAAGTTCTACATGTATAGGGCGTGTGTATCTACCAGCAAGGTACTCAAGGCGCTTACATGTAGTATATGTAAAATGTAGTGCTAAGTTGCGCATTAGGTTAACTTCATATCTTAACCCTCCTACTGTCTGACCGTTGAATATCAACCACTTAGGTTTTGAGTTATAGATACTATGCCATCTTACAAAATAATATCATGTGGTGACGGCATCTACACATGTACAAGGTCAACCCTCCTACTATATGACCAATCAATATCATCCACTGTGGTTTTAATTATACATAAACTATGACTGCCTGGAAAAAAAGTTATCATGTAGAAATGGCATCTACACAGTATAAGGTCAACCCTCCTACTGTCTGACCATTTATTATCATCCACTGTGGTTTTGAATATAACATAATATCAGAAATATAAGAAAGTAGTGAATGCATGTAATGTACACTGTACTTTGAAACATTATTTTTTATGCACAGTAGTGCCACACTACAAAATCTGCCTCGGTGAATTGTTTCAAAAAATGGTTGGGCAATTTGCTCCAAAAATGGTACAAAGAGTAGGAGGGTTGTCAAGTTACTACAAATTAAACAACTCACCTGATTAATGAAACCAATTGTCTGACCTCGTAGCTTACTGGGGTCAAGCTCATTAATATTCACGTTGTCAATAGTAACAGAGCCTTTAGTGACATCATAGAACCTTTCAAGTAAGGCAGCAATTGTAGATTTCCCTGTACAGCAGAAAAATAATAAATGTAAAGAAATTGTTAGTGACATTTTCCTGCAAATGTCCTATTATTTCATCAATAATAAGCTGAGAAGTCTTATTCCTTTACAAGAATCTTCCACTGATGATGTCTAGAACCTTCGATTGATATCCCACTGTGGCACTATGCCGATTGGGTTTTCAGTTCCTACCTAACTGTGTGGATTTTCCCTGGAACAATTCCCCCGAGGTTTCCCTCCCACATTTAAAACTGAAACTTCCTTCCTTGTCTTCTCTCTATTGGGTTCTTGGCTAGTCGAAACGTTGAGACCAATTTAAGAACCGACTCCGCGGTAGTACAGTTAATTACGATCCTATTAAGCTCAAGTAGTAGTCCCAGCCTATTTTCTATACCATCCGCTCGGGTAATAGTTAAAAAGCAGGACAGTTATTTTCAGAACTGGACGGTCTCCCGAACACCCGAACAATCTACTCCGCGGTAGTAGAATAAAAATAGACAGTTCTCTAAGAACAAACTCTAGATACACACATGGTGTTACAGCAAAACAAGTTCAAGAACCCTTGGCTTCTCTAGATTTAGTAATTGAAAAATTAAATTAACTCCCTACAAATATGTAGAGCCCAAAGCAATGGCGATCTATGCTTTGTTTTTCAAGGGCATCAAGGCATATTCCTCTTGGTAAAGGGCACCCTATGAGGAACCAACCATCAATTTCTGCTTGAGCATTATCAAGGGAACCAAGGCAATGACCAAGGGGCCACAGGGGGCCATCGTTGCCACCGTGAAGTATCAGGCCTGAATGGCATTCTACAGTTGTCCCTGCACTCAGATTCCTCTACACCCGAGGCTTTACATCTTTCAACATGCGAAGGCGCTGTTAGAGGTCATTGAACTTACCCCCTCCTGATGGACCACAGACAGCCACCACTTGTCCTGCTGGTATGTCTAACGTCAATCCCCTCAAAACAACCTTGTAACAAACAATGACAATAACATAACATTGGAATTAAAATTTATAAGGCGCTATTCCATCAAGATCATAGCGTACTAGAAGGCAACTAATCATGGAAAAAGTTGAGTCTTAAGGACTTTAAGAAATGTAGCTACGTAGAGTAACAGATTACCTTATGACAGTAGGAAGACTTTGTTCCAAATCATTGGCCCAGCTACACTGATAGCTTTTTGACCTAGAAATTTGTTTGCAGGGGGAACATTTAAGCGTTAAGTGTAACACTGCCATTTAAAGTGAACCTGCCTTTTTCTCTTTATCAATGCCTTTCAAATTTTTTTAACCTCACAAGAAATCTGTCTAAAATGCAATATCTTGCCTCTGCATTCCAGCTTAGGTTAAATGTAGGGAACGGTTTGTTAATTTTGTCACGTAGCCCAAGCATTTCGACTGAAGATACATGAAGCTCAGTTGGTAGAGAGCCAGAATGGGAGGTCGCAGGTCCAAGTCCCACTCAATTTGTTTTTATTCAACCCCAGTTATTTGAAAATAGTCTTGTATGAAACCTTTAAATGATATTACCGAAGCAGTCTAAAATTTCGAAGACAGTTTAAAAAATATTGCAGTAAATATTTGTCACCTGTTCAGGCCTCGTTGGGTAGCTGAATGTCACATCGTTGAACCTTACGTTGCCATAGAAACTGTGAAACGGAATGTGTTTACCTCCTTTCAGAGGAATCGTTGGCTCCAATTCTAGATACTGAAACACAAAAAAGTGTTGTTTTTTTTTAAGAAGATGTAGGTCTAACATAAAACGTCTGAAGTACAAGTAAGAAAGTCAAATGGCTAGACTGCTCCTTTGAATAGTTGGGGAAATGGCTTTCAGGCCACGTCACACTGCAGTGATAACAGAAACGATAATGATAGTAATGTAAACAGAACGCAATATAGTGGTTGAAGTGCTCCAAACAATATGTCCACGCTTAGTCAAGCAATCGAGGGCGTGAACTTTTAACATTCTCGTTTTTGTTCTCGTGATGTTTGTGACTGGGCCTTTACTCTCTCATACCTCAAAGACTCGAGCCCCAGCGCTGGTTCCTCTAATTGCCTGACCAAAGAGGATTGATATACTTGTTAGTGATCTCTGGATAGTTTGAGAAGCAACGAGGAAAGACATGAGTTGACCTGGTTTGATGTCACCACTGGCTAGTAGATAACCTCCACTGTAAATCACTCCCACAATAATCCCTGGGGAAAAAAAAGTACATGATGTAAATGCCTGACATAAATTTCAACCCAAGCAGAGTCTTTCTCGGAGGTCGAATCGAATGGCAACACAACACACATCAACAGGTAACTAAGTGTAACATAAGCAGTGAAGTGAAAATACATGAGTATCTTATTTCTACTACAGTTTATGTCCACTTTATGTTTGTCTGGTTTTGTTTCATTGTTTTGTTTTGTTTTGTCTTTTGTCTTTTTTTTTTTTGCTTGTTCTTTATTGTTTACTTTAGTCTATTTTTGTTTGTTTAAGGCATTCCGTTTATAAGCTTCGGCTTCCTGGGTAATGCCTCCACGTATTAGTTTATTGTATCTATTGTTTTGTTTTCTTATTAAGTGATTACCCTTTGTGGAAATAAATGTTCGTTAAATTGAATTGAATTGAGATAGAGACAAAGCTCTTTTGGAGTTATTAAAAACGTAAGGCTAGTGCTATGTTGGGATGAGTAACTGGTCCTACATTTTGTAAATCGAGATAAGACAAGTCTTAACTCTTGGTGGAATCCACACCTGGATTTTAGAATAACTAGCCAGATCTTAGACGGGGATGTGCCAAAAACCGTTCACTGCTAGCCGGGGACATTGAGCTAGATGTCTGGGTGGAACAGAAAACTTGTAAGACTATAGTCTTTGATTCAGCCATGAATAGACCTTTCAATCTCAATATGTTTACTACTACTAGCATCACTAGTCTCCAATTCAGCTGCATAGTATAGACTTCTCAATATCAAGTAGAATAGGATCAATGCAATTTCCCTAAGAGCTAGGTTACTTAGTCCTTAAAAGAGACCAATACCAAGACCTAGTCTTTCATTCAGCCGTCTGGAATTCTCTATACAATCCGAGTATATTACTTACTAGCATTAGTCTCCACTGCAGCCGGTTATAGACTTCACACTACCAGTAGAATAGTATCAATGCCATTTCCCTAAGAGCTAGGTTACTGAGCCCTTGAAAGAGACCAATACCAAGACCTAGTCTTTCATTCAGCCATCTGCATTTCTCTTTTCAGTCTCAGTTTATTGATTACTAGCATCACTAGTCTCCACTACAGCCGTACATGTTTATATACTTCACACTATACATGTAGTACATGTAGAAAAGTATCAATGCCATTTACCATTAAGAGCTAGGTTACTGAGCCCTTGAAAGAGACCAATACCAAAACCTAGTCTTTCATTCAGCCGTCTGGATTTCTCGATCTCGTCGCAGTACAGCTCTAGCTCCTTTTCTTCCATTGCAAACGATCGTACTGTTCTCATGTTTCCTAACGCTTCATCTGCAACCGAGGTTCCCATAGCAACCTGTAAATACAGACAAGTGAAGGATAGAGTTTGTTATAACCCAAAACAACATTATCTTTTAGAGCTTCAGTAATGATTTTTTGAGTTTCACCACAAAGACTTAGAAACAACAGCGGGTTTGTTTACATTGATTTACTTGGGTCATTAAACTTAGAGGAGCAGTTAATCTGCCAGTCATTAGTACCACTGGTTTAAATTCAAAGCAAGGCCACTTGGTCAATGAATTACATGAGGTCTTCAGGTGTGAGTTGCCAGATGAAAAGGATGTTTTATTCTAGCCTCTTTCCTAATGGAGCTTTCCCCTAATTAAACACAAAAACTTAGAAAATACACAGAGATATCAGGTGTGAGTTGCCAGATGAAAATGATGTTTTATTCTGGCCTCTTTCTTAATGGAGCTTTCTCCTAATAAAACACAAGACCTTAGAAAATACACAGAGATATCAGGTGTGAGTTGCCAGATGAAAAGGATGTTTTATTCTAGCCTCTTTCCTAATGGAGCTTTCCCCTCATAAAACACAAGAACTTAGAAAATACACAGATATAACAGGTGTGAGTTGCCAGTTTAAATTGGATGTTTTATTCCAGCCTCTTTCTTAATGGAGCTTTCCCTAATGAAACACAAGAGATAACATGTGTGAGTCGCCAGTTGAAAATTATGTTTTATTTTGATTTCTTTCTTGATGGAGTTTCCCCTAATGGAAAAACATGACCTCAGAAAATACTCACATGTTGTTTAATTTCAGTTCATTTTGTTGGTTTCGAAGCTAGGGACTCACAGAAAAGTGAACTTAATCATACAATACTAGTAAAGAATTCAATGAAGAGAAG
The DNA here is from genome assembly GCF_032118995.1 of Asterias amurensis. Classification (NCBI taxonomy): domain Eukaryota; kingdom Metazoa; phylum Echinodermata; class Asteroidea; order Forcipulatida; family Asteriidae; genus Asterias; species Asterias amurensis. Next base: position 4,394,975 of record NC_092666.1, read on the forward strand.
ACAAGGAAGGAATTCCTCTCACTCGATCAGTGACTGTAGAAACAAGAACTCATAAAATAGGGCCTACTGACCTGTTCTTGGACCTGTCGTGATAACGATCTCAGTGAAGCCCCGATGAAAGTCCCGACGATAACAACTCCTGGTACGACTGCTATGAGTAGAAGAGTCAACTTTGGAGACAAGACGTACATAGCAACACTAGCACCAAGGACTTGAGTTACGCCTCGTAGACCCTGTGCTACACAAAGCTTGAAGGCGCTTTTGAAATCTTGAACGTCCGCTGATAATCTGAGATGATTAAAAAAGAAAGTTTGGAGAATGCTGAGGTCAAAGGTCATTCATGTTTACTATGCAGGCCCTATATGTTAGCTATAGACATGGAGCATCATGTTACTCTAAGCAACAATGGTAGTCAAAGCCATAACAGTTTGGGTATAGCCTTGAATTCAAATAAAACAAACCTTGGTCAGGATTTTTAAAATCTTTTTTTAATCATCAATTCCATGTCTTTGTTCTCACTATCCAAAACAGATTCTTGTTGAGAAAGACCACATCAATACAAGATTTGAGATGGGAAACATCCAAAAACTGAGGCGTTTGAAAAGAAAGACAAAACTGAGGAAACAAGGTTGATTATTTTGATTTTGTTACACTTGATGATTCAACAATGTCCAAAACAAAATTCTTCCAGAATAGCAGGATAGATTTTTTCTGAAGTTTTACTCATGCTTCAAAATAACCGAAATACCTTCAGGGGACTAACCTGTTGATTAGTTCACCCGTATGATGGGTGTCAAAAAATGCTATATCTTGTCTCAAGAGGGTGGCAAACACTGCATGCTTCAAAATAATAAAAATACCTACATGAGACTAACCTGTTGATTAGTTCACCTGTATGATGCGTGTCAAAAAACGCTATATCTTGTCTCAAGAGGGCGGCAAACAACGCTTCTCTCATCCTCACTGCAGTGCGTTCACCAACAGCAGACAAGAGCGAGATGTAACTACAGGTACAAAGCGCCTAAACAAATAAAATGTTGGTAATGACCAAAACAAATTACTTGAAGAGTTTGAATCTCAAAACATGCTTTAAATGCAATGAACACTGTAGATAGCCATACTCAAAATTATCGATTACTTGGTAACCTGTAATGGATAGCTGTTGATAAAATAAAACATAGTGAGAAACAGCTCCCTCTGAAGTAATGTAGCTCACTCAAATATTAAAAGACTTTGAGCTTCATCAAGCCTTTTGTTATTCATCTGAAAGCACACAGATTTGTGCAATACAAGGGTGTTTTTTCTTTCATAATTCTCTTGCAACTTCAGTGACTGTTTGAGTCAAAATTTTCACAGGTTTGTTACTTTATGCATATGTTGAGATACACCTAGTGGAAATACTAGTTTTTGACAATTACCAGCATGTCCAGTGATTTTAAGGAAATTAAATCAATGAGAATTGAGGTTGCCTGAGGGCAAGTTGGCCTAGGGAGGTAGGGTAAAGTTTGGGGGATGTCTCTTCTATCTTCTTGAAATTCCTTTGTCGCTAAAGAAAGTAATCATTCTACGCTACCTGCAGGCAGTACGCAGCGATAAGCTTCAACGCCGGACCTCGTATCTCACTCATATAGTTCCCATATTGCTTTGCAGCTGCCTCTGCTACAACTTGGACCATATCTCCGAGTAAGACTGGGATCTGAACGTTGATCAATGCAGCAGCTAATGCACTCTGCAAGAGGAAAATCAATGAATACAATTTGGTAATGATACATGTAGCTGTAAAAGCAAGCTTACACACAAGTGTATCAAACTCAAATTTTGTCAGTCTGTTGGTCAAGTCACGAATGTGTGGGTACGAATCCTGCTTAAACACAAAAAAGTAGTGAAGCATAATAACACTTTGATGACCAGAATTTAAGGTTACGAATCCAATGAACTACCATATTGTCACATGTCAAATTTGTGACTACGGTGTCCTGCTTATTTCTGCTAAGCAGACAATTGTTAAGCAACATCTTAACTTTAGCAGCTCTATAAAATTGGGCCCTGGTCCTGACCAACAGTGTCCCAGAGGGCTCCCACAGTAATTGCTGTGGTGCCTTGTGCTTTTGTCGTGGTGCCCTCTGTTAGGTTCCAATAGAACATTGTCTCCATAGAGACCTGTGTCCTTAACAGGAGAGGAAAAACTGCTGTGTCCCTTCAAGAGTGAAAGTTGAGGCCTGGGGATCCTTTAAAACAAGACAAATTATTGTTGCAACACCAAGGAGTAAGGACTCTTAGCTTTAAGATTGTTGTCGTGATTGATGCACTTATTGGTAGTCTTAGTGCAAGTTATTAATTGTTATTATCATTCAACATGCACATTACTATATAAAGATAGCCGACACTGTTGGGCCATTGTCTTGCACCAAGACTAACTTATTGGTTGCCGGTGTCGCATACTCCTAAGTAGTCGACATAAATAAACTTTACAGAAGTGTGTTGATAAGCTAGCGACAATTTTGTTCTGTGATACAACCCAAACAAGGTTAATACACCTTTTGTTAAATTCTTCCTTAAAAGTTCTTTCCTGGTGAGAATATAAAACAAACAAACATGTGGGGTGTCGTGGCCGAGTGGATAAGAGCACCGAACTCAAGCTCTGATGGTTCTGTTCAGCAGAGTGTGGGTTCGAATCCTGGTCGTGAAACTTGTGTCTCTGAGCAGGGCACTTAACTATAATTGCTTCTCTCCACCCAGGGGTAATGGGTACCTGTGAGGGCAGAGATGGTTCTTGTGATTGGTTTAGCCATGTAGCGCATATAATTGTCGCACAGGCTGTATACTCCCCAGGGAGCTGAGATGGTTTACAGTGACCAGGGGTAATAATGTCGGAAGCGCTTTAAGACACCCCGTGAAAAAGTGCTATATAAAAACCGTGCATTATTATTATTACTAAACAAAACCTACTTACAACAACAGCAGCAACTAAGTACCAAAAATCTGGCCAAAGCAGTTTCAGAAACTTTCTCTTTTTGAAGCGAGGCTGTTTCAGATCCTCTGCATATTTGCCGTCTTTATCCAAGATACGAGAACTTCCTTTGGTTCTGATCTTACACTCCGCTACCACACCCCACAGGCTCCAACTTAGACTGCCACCCAGGAGCACCAAACCTGGAATTAGGTAGAAGAATACAAGACACTAGACTCAGTTATGCAGCAACATTTTTGTCAGGTCTCCCGTATCCTTCATAGGATTATAAAAGTTGTAGCAAAAAGTGACCAGACTAATTTTTACTTCTAGCCTCACTTTGGAGGTGCAGTTGCGTCTTACGGAGGAAGTGATATATGTGTTTCAATTTGATAATATTTTTAATTTTTTACGAACATTTATCACTTTTTTTTTCAGTAAAAAGAATTATAGGGAATAAAACAGACCCAGTTACTGGGGCACTGTACACCTTTATCTCTTGAAATTTGTCATTATTGTCATACTGTAATAGCGCCCCAGATACTTTTTGTAAGTCAACCGCGAAACCTCAATTTTCTATGATGGTCACACTGAACCCTAACCCTACCGAGCTAGTATGACCGAGAATGACAAAATGAAGGGCAAAAAGGGGTACAGCGCCCCTAGTAAATGGGTCTTGTAGTAATGTACTCGTAGTTAACTAGGAGTACTAGGAATGCAAATACCTCTGGAAACTTGTGGGATGATCTTTGAGGCATTTCTATCTTTTGGGCAGCGTGGTTGTCTCGTTATAGCGTTGTATAACCTTAGAACTCGTTGACTGGAGATGGTTGGAGATTTGGAGCATTGGACAGTCCCAACTGAAATAAACAAGGATCTAAAATATAGAAACATCAAAAGACATTGTCATAATCACATCACATCAATGTTTATACTTAAAAAGTTGCAAATCAGTGAAATTGGAATGAGATCATTCTGAATAACACACTACGGAATCGGAACTGACTGGGTAAAATCAAATTTAATTCTGGCTGGGTACCAATCCATTTAGTTGTGATAACGGAACACTCCTCCTCTTGGCCGTTGGGAGGAGGGTTACGTTATCGCAACTACAATCCATTGCACTGTTAACAACATTCCCTTTACAAAAACAACCCATTAATAAGGTTTATCACAGATAGCAAAATATCAAGAGAGGGCGCTGTTGAACCCACACAGAGACATAGGCCATGTGTGCGCACGTCGTGCAAGACAACATTACATACACCGCATGGTTGAATGCCCCTTCTGCCTACCCATAATGCATTGCGGTTCTCAACACAATCGCGATACCTTATTATCAATATCAGAAGGATATAAGAATTCTTACATGAAACTAAAGAAGTGACAGCAATTGTAATTGAGCAAATCTATAAGAATTCTTTAGTAGATAGCATGTGACATTCAACGAACATTATTATGTTATAATTATTGACGAAATGAAATACTCATCAGATTATCAGAAATCACACCCGGCCTTTTGCTTTTAATGAACTCTTTTTATACTTATCAATATCATGCTTATTTTTATACTTTTTTATAGCCAACCATTAACCAAATACTAATATTATTATAGGCCCCCCTACCTAGCAATAGTAAAAACAGCATTTATCGTAGGAGGTCCTGTTTTCGAGGTGTCCCTAATATCGTGGCAAATCTTTTACCTCTCTGTGCGTGATGTAAACAGTCCCAAGATAAAAATTGTGTGGTTTTATTCGCCAAGCAAAGAGTCTCCTCTTCTTTGACCAAAACTTAGAAACACGTAAGGCTCCACTGGTCATTTGCACTTGTAAATGCAAAAAGTTTGGTATTTTAGGCATTTCTACAAGGTACACAAATATGTCATAATGTTGAGGCCATATAGAAATATTTGCCCACCAAAAAAATTTCATCAAACGCTATTTCAATTCACAATTCATGATGATCAAAATCATGTGACTGAATGTTTTGCTGAGCATTCTTGAAAAAAAATACCGAGGCTTAAAGAAGCCTGTGCCTTATATCATTTTCTAATATTTTTGGAGATTTTTATTTTGTAACCCTCGTATCAACACTATTATTTATATTAACATTTAAACATCAGCTTGTTGATTCAATTATCACTGTTTATTTATACGCTTTATTATAAATATTAAGAAAAAAAATTGAAAAAAAATAAATAGAAATCAGATTTTGAAGCCAGTAATTATTCACACTTTTTATATATATATATATATATATTTTTTTTTGCAAGTTACCATGGTAATTTTAAAAATTTAATAAAAAAATATTTTGAATAAAATGAAGGCAACTGCTGGCTGTAGAGTCATACACAGAGTCTCAAAGAACACTTGTAGTCACTGCAGATGTTTCTTCCGTGTATGGCTTCACCGGGAAACCATACTTTCTCGTTTGCCGTGAAAACAGGAAAAACTCAAAACAAATGGGGCCAGTTGAAGTCATCCAAGATCGGTGTGTGGTGTGAACATTTCAATGTCCATCAAGTTTTAATACATGTTTGCGTACTTCGTGTTAACAAATGAAGATAATTAGGGCATCGGTTGATATATGGCATCATTATTTTTTTCCCAATTCAAAGAAAAAGGCATAATAGCGTGATAACTGGTAAGCAGAGGATAACTGAATTAATTTAAAGTTGATTCAAAGTTGAAAGTCCCATTCCCTCCTTCTTCCCTTCAACAACGCCTAATTGTCTCCAAAATACGGCAGGCCAAGTTACATATTATTTTGCATAACAATAAGAACGTTCCATTTTATAAAAACTTTTTTTTTTTGTAAGCTGTTTTGTTGAACATGGTGAAAGTCTCACGCCTCGAGTCCTAGTCGACTTTTGAATGAATAACTTTACCAAAAGGTTATACAATTTAGGAATTGTTTGTACGTTACCTTGTGTTTGAAGATCGGAACATGCGTGGTGTCATTTGCATTTTTAGGGCATGCCTGCTGGCAGCGCAAAATGACAAAATTGTCATTGTTTTAAATTTTAATAAACCCCACTCCCACTGCCGAATGAACCCAACTTGTTTTCTGCTACAAACTCTCCGCTAAGTTAGTAGGGCGCCCTCTACCGATATCTTTGCTGTTTTTCTGCGTCCACTTCAAAATTTGGTTGAAATACCACTCAAAAACCTTAAGTTCCCATGGCAAAGTCGTTTTTAACACGTACTAGGTCCTTACTTGTATAATAAATGATGCATGTTTATTTATTTATTATTTATTTGGATTAAGGGGGGGGGGGGGGGGGGGGGGTGGGGGTTGACAATTTTGCCCTGGTCTTTGTTTGCCTCGTGAGGGCGCGCTGCAGCTACTAGTCTACCCCGACGTCTTGGACAGCGATAACGCGCTTGCATTATGAAGGTATCCGACTACACTGCTAAACATCGGAACGCTATGGTTTGGTTTGCTACTCGGAAGTTGTCATTTTCTCACTTTTTGGTTGATTTTACACGATAAAGGTAAGTTAACAATAAGGGCAGTGGTATGTAGTTCATAATTTAGTGTGTTGGTTTGATTAAAGAGCTGGCCACACGAAATCCCCGTTTTCAAATGGCCTAGCCCTAGGCCTAGCGAGAGAGCCGAAATATCGTGCTCTGCTGTGCCGCCGCGCCTTCACACCTACGGTCTTGCTCTATGCATGCCCACGGTGTGTACTCCCTCTCTCTCCCCCCCCCCCCCCCCGCCTCCTATGTGTGTGCACTGCACTGGCAAGCAGGAAATCACTGTGTTTTTCTTTGTGAGTGTGGATCCATTTCTAGATCCGCCTTCCCACATTGAACCATGGAGGTAATCCTACCTCCATGATTGAACATGATCATGTATGTATCGTCAATCGTCCAGCTGCTTTCTTATCACTTATCACTTATCACTGTTTACTCTCATTCATAATGTTGGCACTGTCCTTACTCTATGGTTGGCACCTCTCCTGTCTTACCATGCTTAATCTTCCTTTTATGTACAAGATTCCAAGAAATATTCATTGTCTGATTATTGAATGTTCAATATTTAATTTAATTTTTAATGTATCAATGAATCATTCATTACATTTAAACATGTACAAATTCATTCACCCTTTGTTTTACAATCAATTACCAATGTTCATTGTGGTAGTAAAAAAAAAGTACATTACCATAAGCTGGCAACAACATTTCATTGTAGTAGACATGTTATTGATGTGCATATGCCTACTAGTACTACTAGTCTATTTAATAATTTATTAATAATTATATAAAAAAAAAACGTTTTTTGTTGTCACAAAGACCCGAGACAAAAGTTATTACTAAATAATATTTTGGGAGCTCAGACTCGGGCAGTCGGTCACTTTGTACCCAAGTCACTTCGTACCCAAGTCACTTCGTACCCAAGTCACTTTGTACCCAAGTCACTTCGTACCCAAGTCACTTCGTACCCAAGCCACTTCGTACCCAAGTCACTTCATACCCAAGCCACTTCGTACCAAAGTCACTACGAACCCCAAGTCACTTCGTACCCAAGCCACTTCATACCCGAGTCACTTCGTACCGAAGCCACTTCGTACCCAAGTCACTTCGTACCCAAGCCACTTCATACCCAAGCCACTTCGTACCCAAGTCACTTCGTACCCAAGCCACTTCGTACCCAAGTCACTTCGTACCCAAGCCACTTCATACCCAAGCCACTTCGTACCCAAGTCACTTCGTACCCAAGCCACTTCGAAACGACTTGGGTATGAAGTGACTTGGGTACGAATATGAAGTAATTTGGGTACAAAGTGACCAACATCAATCACTCAATATAGTGAGGAAACTACTGGTTATAGCCCTGTTAATGGTCAAGAGGAAAATGTGGAAAACACACATACTGAGGGTGGTGGGAAAGCTAATCTTGACCCAGAATGAAAATTTAAATCCCCTTTTTGACTGAGAGACAGTAGTTAAGTCATCCTTTGCAAATTTACTTGAATATTGTAAAGATTTTTTAGCACAAACTTGAAGTAACAACCGTTACTTTCTTTCTTTGCAGTTATGGAGGATCAGAACTTGGAAAATATCGTAGTCATACTGAATGACAAGGTCGACGCTTCGGGGGAACCTATTATACCCAAGAACTCGCTGCACTGCACCTTCTGCAACTGGAAGTTTTCAAGTAAACAAAATCTCAAGCGCCATGTGAAAGAGCAACACCTTGGGTTTCGCTTTCCCTGTAATAAATGTGAGGCTGAGTTCGGACGTAAGGAAGACATCATCAAACACTATTCTGTCTACCACAGTGATGATCTTCAGGAAATACGCTATATAAAACAAGTACCGATGGTAGCGGAGGATGGACAAGTCAAGCCACGAGTTAAAGCCCCAGGGGTGATCAAAATCCCACCAAAGAAAATTAAGAAGGAAGTCTTAAAGGTGCAAACTCCGATCCAACGACCGAGAAGAAATAGAAATCCTAAAGAGCCACAGACGAAAGTTGTGAGCTCACCAGCCAAGACAACGCAGTCACCAGCTAAGACAGTTGTGTTACCAGCTAGTAGCAGGGAATGTATCGACACTGGTACCTCGTCAGAGCCGGAACGAGTAGTCATTGCCTTGGATCCTGTTACTCAGTTTAGACTTGAACGAGTCATAGCGGATCGAGTAAACATGATCACTGAGAACGTTGTCATCGAGACTCTGAGTGAAGGTGGGAATGTCACGAAGCGAGAGAAAATTGAGAGGAAGTATCATTTAAATCCGTTATCATGAGTTATGAGTTTTATAACTACTCAGACTACATGTAGTTACTCAGACTCGTCAGAATATTTCATTATTTTGGTTGTGAAGCCAAGGACTCTCAGAAAAGCGATGAAGAAAAAAACCAAAGGAAGTTTCAGTTTTAGATGGGGGGAAGAAAAACCCTAGAAAATTCATTCCAGGGAAAACCCACACAATCTGGTAGAGACTGAAAAACCAATCCACGTAGTGCCTAGCCTAGTTGTGCCCCAATGTGATTCGAACAGGGTTGGTATCTAGGACCCAATGTCATAGAGACTGCTTAATGGATTTGGGTACTTTTTGTAACACAAAACACAATGTCCACAGATTTACATTAAACTTACACCGTTTGAAGATAATGATAGTACTTGTTGAGGTGCTGTAGTTTTTAAAAAATTAGTAAAACAATGTCTTAAAATATATTTTTTTACTTGCTAAAATAATTTTCGTCTCATGATCATCGAGACGAAAGTTATTTTCATGACATTGTTTCTCAAAAACTACAGCACATCGGCAAGTAATATTTTCAGGGAAGCTTTCCACTGTCATTAATTTCAAACGGTGTAATTTGTTTAATCATTGAGGGTAATTTTTTGGACATTGTTGTCGCGTTGCCGCATGTTTAAGTCTGTCCAGGTGGCTGACATGCCTCACAACCTGCATACAGCTGATTAGCTTCTCCTTGCTGTTTACTCCTGCGTCTTCAATCAGGGTCTTGAGCATGGTCTTGGTGGGTCTTCCCGGACTGGTCTGCCGTGGGTGGGCTCCCACACCAAGACTTATTTGAGTATTGTGTTAAAATTATCTGCTATTAGTTTATTGTGGTACATTTAATATTTTGGCTGGTAATGTTATTCTGGTAAGCATGATTTTGTTGTGCTAAGCTCATTTTCCTGCCTGAGCAGCTTTATGAAATCGGGCCCAGATAGAATGGCGGATTTGTGATATGATGTGGGAAGGTTTGTAGTAAAAATACACATTAGATTTTGAAATTTTGTTCAAAAATTGGTCTTTTTCAAAAGTGTTCGAATCCACAAAATGAAATTACTAACAGTTTTCTAGTAATGTTTTTTGTTGTAGATTTTTTATAAATAGCAAAACAGATCCAGACTATTTAGCCAGGCCTGGAATTATAGGCTACTGGTTTTGGCTTCGGTGCCCCTCCAAAAGTTTCCCATCTTTAAGATTTTCCAATGGAAGTGCATTTTGCAAAATAAAAAAAGGCCTTGCCCTTTTAAAGATGAAATTCCAGGCCTGATGTACACCCAATGTTTTAATTTCTTTCTTTTTTAAACTTGAATCGAAATATAATTTTCAACTGAAATGTACATTCATGTATTTTGGGGGATGTTGAGAGAATCATGGTAAACAAATTACACATAGTTGTTTTTTAATCTCTTTTTTTTTTAGTTAAATGCACTGGATACTATTGGTAATTTTATTAATCAAAATAATTGTTTGCATAAAAACTTACTTTGTAACGATTCAGAAATGGGGAGCTGTTGTGTCCCTGTAAAGTTTTTGAGAAAGAATTATTTCTCACTTCGGCCACCCCAAAAAATACCAGTTGATCGTCCCTGCCCGCATATTTTTTGGGGCCGCATCCTTGTTTTACTATACGTTTACACGTGTAGCCTTCCGTTTCATAAAACAATATTAGTGAATGCCTTCATGTTTCAGATACCAGCACATCTTTTTAGTATTGTTAGCACGGGTTCTCATGCAAGTAGATATAAAATAAGTTTGCGGTGTTTCAAACTGAAGGAGTTGTGGCCTTTTTAATTTAAAATACTAAGCGGCCATCTTGGAAAGAAAAAAAAAGGCCCTCATCCTACTCTTTTTTGAAAAATTTGGACTTAAATATTTGAATTGAAATCGAGACCTTAGCTCAGGTCCCGAATTTAAGCATCTAAAAGCACACACCTTTTAAGACAAGGGTGTTTTGTCTTCCATTATACTCTCGCAACTTGCACCCAAGTAACATGACTGAGTTACGTTTTCACAGGTCTGACATTATTTTATGCGTAATGTGGAGAACATTACATGTAAGTGAGAAGACTGGTCTTTGACAATTACCAAAGGTGTCCAGTGCCTTTAAGAGAACATTGCATTAAGATTACAGACAGAAAATTTCAACCCTCCTACTATGTGACAGCTGCCTAATTTCATGGCTAGTCTCCTAACCGCCAAATACTTGGCTTACGATCACCATTCTCTGCTTGCACACAACGCCCAATTTTGTAGAATGCCTAATAGAAAGCTTGCGTTGAACAACAAGGAGTATTCATGGGCACAAGCCAGAATTCTTTTGGTAAGCAGAGCCATGAAATTGGTCATAGATGTCATTTGGTTTGAATTTGTCTGCTCAGTCAACCCTCCTACAGTTAGACCATTCATTATTCACCCACTATGGTTTTGAATGGTAAACTATGCTAGCATGCAGTATGTGGTGAATGCATCTACACAGTCAACCCTCCTACTGTCTGACCATTCAATATCACCCACTGGGGTCTTGAATAGTAAACTATGTGATCCTGCGAGTGCGATGCGATATCATGCATCCACACTGTACACAGTACTCGGTCAACCCTCCTACTGTACGACCTATCAATACCATCCACTGTGGTTTTGAATGATAGATAGACTATTTCAGCTGCAATACGATGGTGAATGCATCCACACAGTTCACAGTCAACCCTCCTACAGTTTGACCGCTTAATATCATCCACTGATTTTGAATGATAAATTATGCCAGCCTGCAATTATCATGTGGTGAATGCATCCCACACAGTGCAGTCAACCCTCTTACTGTCTGCCCATTAAATATCACCCACTCTGGTCTTGAATGATAGATAAACTATGCAGTCTGCAATATGATAACATGTGGCTAATAATGCATCCACAGTAAAGTTAAGGCCGTGGATGAAACGACGACTTCGGTTAAAGCTACGTATAGATCAGCGCGTCTACCAGTGTTGAAGAATGGCAGACGCGGGCGATCTAGCCGTAGCTGTAGCCGAAGTCGATGTTTCAGACACGGCCTGAACCTCATACTGTCTGACCATTCAGTATCACCGGCTAGAAATTAAATTGAGCCCAGGACACTTGCAACTAAAAATTTTATTATAATTCTGATTTAATTTAAAACATCATATTATGTAAAACGTTACATAGATTTTCTTTTTAGTTTCATAACTTGTTCCAAGACTGATATAAATTTTTCTACTTTTTCATTTAAAGATGAATACATACATTTGACGTGTTAATTTCTGTGTATATTCACCTTTACAACATTTTGTAAATAATAAAGTTATGCTCAACATTCTCTAAATCTATATTATGCTTTGGATTTAAAGGTTTTTTTTGTTTCCTTGTGTGCTGTTCCTTGTCCTAGGACAGGTTCCAGACATGTATGCCTTGTTTTTTGAAAGGTCAGGGGCACCAAGGCATTTTCTCCTTGGTACATGTTAAAGGCAGTGGACACTATTGGTAATTACTCAAAGTAATTATTAGCATAAAACCTTACTTGGTAACAAGTAATGGGGAGAGGTTGATAGTATATAACATTGTGATAAAAGACTCCCTCTGAAGCAAAGTAGTTTTTTGAGAAAGAAGCGATTTTCCACAAATTTGATTTCGAGACCTCAGAATTAGAATTTGAGGTCCCGAAATCAAGCATCTGAAAGCACACAACTTCGTGTGACAAGGGTGTTTTTTCTATCATTTTATTATCTCGCAACATTTTTAGCTCAAATTTTCACAGATTTGTTTATGTTATGCATAATTATGTTGAGATACACCAAGTGAGAAGACTGGTCTTTGACAATTACCAATAGAGTCCAGTGTCTTTTAAGATGATAATATACAACATTTGAACTTGTTAATTTCCGTGTACATATTTACCTCTAAAGAAAAAACATTTTGTAAATAAAAAAGTTATGCAGAACATTCTCCAAATATATAGTGTTTATATTTTTGATTAAGGTGTTGTTTGTTTCCTTGTGTGCTGTTCTTGTACATTTCTACTGCATTATATCAAGGGCACCAAGGCAATGTGCCCAGCCTGCAGTATGATATCATGTGACGATTGCGTCTAAACAGCAAACAGTCAACCCTCCTACTATCTGACCATTCAATGACATCCAATGTGGTTTTGAGTAACCCTGACCTGCATTATGTTAACATGTAGTGAATACATCTATAACACTATACACAGTACTCTCAACCCTCCTACTGTTTAACCATTCAATATCATCCAGGGTAGTTTTTAAAGGCAGTGGACACTTTTGGCAATTACTCAAAATAATTATTAGCATAAAACCTTACTTGGGAATGAGTAATGGGGAGCTGTTGATAGTATAAAACATTGTGAGAAACGGCTCCCTCCAAAGTAGCGTAGTTTACGAGAAAGAAGTAATTTCCACAAATTTTATTTCAAGACCTGCAGAATTAGATTTTGAGGTCTCGACATCAAGCATCTAAAAGCATACAGCTTCGTGTGACGAGGGTGTTTTTTTAATTTTTATTTTCAAATAACTTGAACAAATATTCACCAGATAATAACAATTATTATATCAACTTTCTATTGTTTATTTCTTTCTGGTAGTGAAACCAAGGATGACTCATAAACAGAAACTTCCTCGCTGTAGCTTGCAAGCCTGAGAAATCTCCAAGCTAGGGTACTCGCTATGTGAAACAGAAACACAGGGGTTAACCCTTACTCCTCCAAGGTAAGTGTTTTTGTTTCTTTTAAAGGCAGTGGACACTATTGGTAATTACTCAAAATATTTATTAGCATAAAACCTTTCTTGGTTATGAGTAATGGGGAGAGGTTGATGGTATAATACACTGAGAATCAGCTCCCTCTGAAGTGATGTAGTTTTCTAGACGGAAGTAATTTTCCACGAATTTGATTTTGACACCACAGATTTAGAATTTTAGGTCTCAAAATCAAACATCTGAAAGCACGCAACTATTTGTGACAAGGGTAATTTTTCTTTCAATTATATCTCGCAACTTTGTTGACCGATTGAGCTCGAATTTTCACAGGTTTGTTATTTTATGCATGTTGAGATACACCAAGTGAGAAGACTGGTCTTTGACAATTACCAATAGTGTCCAGTGTCCTTTAAGTACACTGTCAATTCTACTAGAACACTTAATGCCCCATCTGGGCCCACTTTCATAAAGCCTGTAAGCACAAAAACTTGCTAAGCAAAGAAAAGTATTGCAGAAGTAGGTTATCAGCCAAAATTACAGTAAGCTCACATTGTCGTCTGGTGCCTGCTCAGTTTTTGCTTAGCAAAGCAACTTGTCAAGCAGTATTTTCTGCTTAACAGCTTTATGAAATTGGCCCCTGAATGACGAAGCAATAATGATTTTTGCTCAAAGACGCAAGTGCCAAATTACTGAGTCCTTGAGCAAAAATCTTTACCATTGATCAATATTTCTACCCTTTTGTTTTACTGGCTTCCACTTATAAAATTGTAAAGTTTAGGTTTTGGTAAAGTGTTTAGGATAGGTAAGCTCAGATGATTAAAATCTGGCACTGTTGTGCTGGCTCTTGTTTTCTTACGCTACTTTGTCCGCACCAGACATTTGCATATCTAAAGTCAAGCGTCTTCTTCGAATCACCATCTCTTCTTTACATTTTTGTGAGATAACACTTCTGACGACACATTCGCTGACTCCAAATCGCTCTGTCACTTTAGCTACACAAAGAGAAAAAAAAATACATAATTGAGAATTCCTACAGAAAATCATAATTATTAACCCAGTAATGCACCCCTTGAACTTGCCATTGGTTGATCACTGGCCATTGACCGAAGCAATTGGTGTTACGACCGCAAAAACGCACCCCTTGACAACTGCATGTAGCGCCCTCTATAGTTTCGCAGCTTACTGTGCATCACATTCTTTGTGGATTAGCCCTTTTATCAAAATACAAAGTTCTTGTTAAGCAAAGCACTGTTAAGGAGAGGCTCTGCTTATAGTGGGTACATTCTGTAGTCCTGAATCTCATTTCTGCTTTGTGTTTCTTTATCTGCTGTCCTCTTAAACAAAATTCCTGTTTAACATCGATCCTGTTATAAAGAGGTTTCGCTTCTAAAGAATACAGTCTGAAGTCACAAAACTAATTTCTGCTTTGTGTTTCTTTGTTTTGCTGCTCTCATATAACAATGTTGCTCAGTGTTATAAGAGGTTATTCTGCCAGCGCCCTTGTATAATGAGAGGCAACTGTATAAGAATAACTTTAATGATCACAGAACATATATAAATTTTGGTAGACCCCACGACCTTATCAATTCTAGATCATTGTCCTTCTTACCTAGACCACCGAGATTGCCCGGTAGCTAGAGGCTGTTTGAAAGAATTAGATACCTATTAGATCACAGAATCTGTCAATAAATTTTTTACTAACCGACAATGGTCTTGACAATTGACGGATCTAGCTGAGCCTTGGTCAGGGTCTTGGACTTCCCTCCTTTACCTGTCAATGTACTCCTCGCCAAGGTGTCCCGACCAAACCATTTCATTAGCATTTTCTTTGTGACTGTACCGGGCGTAGCTTTTGAGCTGTGGTTCTTGTGTCGTTTTTGTTTGCCTTCGCGATGTCCCTGTAGAGTTTGAAAATGGTGAGAGTGTTCTATTTGGAGAACTAGAATTTAGGCCAAGTAAAACAATCATGTTGCTAGGTATAGTAAAAAATTGGTGAGAAAGGTTCTTGTTATTTGGTATTTTTCAGACCTGGACAGTCATCTTTGAGAAGGGAAGGCCATTTTATTTTGGAAAGGGCACTTTTGTTGTAAAATTCTACAGACTTTCCTTGCCTTGAATTAAACCCACAGCACCAATAGCATTTGCCGTGGTGCCCTGTGCTTTTGCTGTTTTGCCCTTTGGAAAGTTTGAATACAAATTTACATTTTCCTCATAGAAGTGCCCCTTATTACCAGAGACAAATTCCTTTGCCCCTTTAAGAACAAAGTTCGAGGCTTAGAAGTTCCTCTTTGAGACCATTTGATTGCCAAAGTGTACTTTCATTGGAGAATCTTAAAGACAGTGGACACTATTGGTAACTACTCAAAATAATTATTAGCATAAAACCTTTTTTGGTGACGAGTAGTGGGGAGAGGTTGATGGTATAAAACATTGTGAGAAACGGCTCCCTCTGAAGCGCAATAGTTTTCGAGAAAGAAGTAATTTTCCACGAATTTGATTTTGAGACCTCAAGTTTAGAACTTGAGGTCTCGAAATCAACCATCTAAACGCACACAACTTCGTGTGATAAGGGTGTTTTTTCTTTCATTCTTATCTCGCAAGTTCGATGACCGATTGAGCTCAAATTTTCACAGGTTTGTTATTTTATGATATTATGTTGAGATACACCAACTGTAAAGGCTAGTCTTTGACAATTAACAATAGTGTCCAGAGGCTGAAAACCAAGTTTCTTGGGAAACTTTTGAAGGGGCACCAAGGCAACAGAGACGGTAACAAGAACATAATATCTTACCCCACGTTGTTTGTGTGATGAACCTTGTTTGGATGGCGTATTTAAGCCACCCGAATGTGTTTTACATGTACATGTGTTGAGCTCTTCACGGAACGTCCTACGAATGACATGAGGGATACCTAAACAATGACAACAACAACATAAACAAATATCTTATAACATTGATAATAATGGTAATAATACTTGATGGCTTATTTTATAGCGCGCATGTCCGTCACTTGGTGATGCTCAAGGCGCTTTAAAATACAGTATTTTCCTGCAAGGTATAGGTGGGACTACGTTTTGAATTATGAGACCTACTCCCTTCACACAGCACCATTTAATGGTTTACAAGGTGCTGTGGCGCAATATGCAGCCAATCAAACCAGGAACACCGGGATGAACCCCTTCTCTTTTCGATAAGTGCATTGGGTTCTTTTATGTGCAATACAAAACACACGCGACCAACGGCTTTAAGTCCCATCTGAAGGATGAAGCAATGGTCAAGTGTCTTGCTTAAGGACACAGGTGTCATGACTGGGACTCGAACCCACACTCTGCTGATCAGAAACACAAGAGGTTCAGTCCGATGCTCTTAGCCTCGACAAGCCACCAAGTTTACCTTGCTGGAGATGCGAGTTCAGCTCGCGGAGTTGCGTAACTTCCCACTTTGTCCGAGTTAGCTCCTCCTCCAGACTGGCTATCCTTTCCAGTAGCTGGACCTGACTTACTGCGGTAACCAGTGAAGAATCACCTTCTGAGCTGCTGGATGGTGTGTCGGATACCGTCATTGTTTGACGCTTACGTGGCGGAACCTTGGAAAAAACAATAATAATAGCAATAAGATTTGAGGCATTGCATGGTGAGGTATCAATGTATGTTTGGTTAGTGATAACACCATCATGACCATGTGTGTATCTACTTGCCAAGTAGAGTTTGTTCTAAGAGAACTGTCTTGATTTATTCTACTGCCGCGGAGTAGATAATCGGAGGTCTACTTTCTATACCAGCCGCCATGGTAATAGTTAATAAGCAGGACAGTTCTTGTCAGAACTGAGAAGTCTCCCGAACCTACGATTATCTTCTCTACGGCAGTAGAATAAAGCAAGACAGTTCTCTAAGAACAAACTCTACCTGGCAAGTAGAAAGACACATGGTGTTACCACAAACCAAACATACAATTGTAATAAGTTCTTATATAGCGCATTTAACAACAACGGTATCAATATGCTCTATAGAAGCCTATTAGCGCCCTGGTCATTGGGCCAATGACATTTTTGAATCTTTTTCCCCAGTTTATAACCCTTTCAGGCTTCAAAATAACCGACGGCACCCACAGCAATTGCCGTGGTGCCCTGTGCTTGGGCTACGGTGCTCTCTGAAAGTTTTTCTTTCATATTTACTGTGTCCGCATCAAAGTGCCCTTAACCAGAGGGAAATTGGGGCACTTCTATGGAGAAAATATTGGGTTTTGGCAAAGGGCACCACAGCAAATGCACAGAGCATGACGACAATTGCTGTGGGTAAAATGTGGGTAATTTTGCGGCCTTGACTAATATACAATTTAATTGATGTTAAATTTGCATCGAGGGTAAAAAATATTAATTTTAATTTTACCCTTACAGCAATGTGTAATATGCCTGTTATTTTCTATCACAGAATTCGGGACAGTACTGAGTACACAGTGCTTGTAACAAACTTTGGTGTTAGAGTAAAATAAAAAGTACAATTATTTGCAATTATTTGCTGCAGTGATTTACTTTTACCCCGTAGTATTTCAAATCAGAACTAGCCACATCTTCCGCCGTTTGGTTATTGACCTCAACTTGAGGCATGTTTAGCCTCACAAGGTTTCCCCGAGGTACTAGAAATTGTCCGTCTACGGAGGGTTGAGCCTCAACTTGCCTCCCGACTTCTACTCCGGATGTCAGGGGTTGAATCTTAACTATAAATTCTTGATTCTGGAAGAGAAAAAAAGTATCTTGTGTCATATTTTACCAGTTCTGGTAGCCCTGGTAGGATGTCAGTCAGTGCCACTGCAACAGAGGAGTCCAACCTGGGCTACAATTCTGGTAATTATATCAATAATAATACTGTCACTGGGTTCTTATTGAGCATCAGGCTCATGTTGCGAGTCGAAACTATAACTTCAATGACGTTGGGCTAATTTTTCACAGTGGTCCAAAAGTTAGACCTGCAATTGCAAGTTATGGGTTCGAACCCCCAAGCTTTTTAGGAGAATAAGTATCGTTGTCTTGTTTCAGAACCACTCCATGATTAGTGCAATTCATAATCAATTGACGTTTAACCAATTTTTTATAGGAGAGGTTGGCTGTTGCCAGATTGGTGTTTATTATTCCCCTTGCTTGTCACACTTGTGCCTGTTACGTAGGAGTTTGCGGAGTTCCCTTGACTGGAAGATCAGCTAATTTCAGGGGTGAGAGTCATTACTAACAAAAAAGTCTGAAACTTGGATATAAATTCAAAGGTATGTTGAAATGATGGCATTTCTACCGTTTGGTAACCCCTAGGGTTATAGATCCTAAGGAGCTTTTGGAAACAGTATCCAAAGCACTAGAGAACTTGTATACAAAAATGAGAAGGATTTCTTTATTTGTGGAAACAAATATTGTCTGATAGTCTTCACCAGGTCGACATAAAAAGTCTGAATTCAACCAAAAGTCTGAACAATCTCATCCTTGTAATTTCTAACTAAACGATCAAACAAACAATTTAACAACAGCAAACATCCAGTGGAGGCACAGTGCATGTTTAAGGATACTTTTTACAAAGGGAATGACAGTTCAAATCTAACATTCTTTAGTTAGTTTATATTGATTTATAAAAATGTACACTCACATGAGTCATTTAAGAATCCAGACCTTGAACAAAGTGTCGTTACTGTTTACTCTGCTGTAATTCGTTTCCAAATCATGTACATGTCATGTATAATTATTGTAAACAACAAAATGTACATGTACGTAGTACTAGTAGAGGTTGGTACGTTGTAGAATCTCCACGAACTTTTACTTGAGCTCAGCATACATGTCCAATATAGTAGGAATACAATGCACAAGATGTCAACTTCTTCAATAACTGCGGTGAAATAGATAAGTCATAGAGTAAGGACTCCTAAGATAAACCATCAAGCATGGATAAACAGTCACTGATCAGTAACTTGTCATTTTCATAGAGTTATGAATATGAGTGGGCAGAACAACAGTAACAAAGTTCACCCAAACAAACTGGCTTATAGTTCCGTTGCTTTTCCGGCAGCCGCACACGAACAGTCTTCCGATGAAGGTATAAAGCTGGCTTGATTAATTCGGAATTTGAACCCACAGCACTCGATTGTGATCAAACCATCAGTGAATTTTGTGCCGCAGAGAATGTAAACAGCTGCAGGAACCACCATAATTTTGACACCGTGTTTTTTGGGGGGTAAAATAAATAATCACCGCTAAACATGAAGGGCGCCCCCAAGAGCTTGTTTTAAGGCGTTTCGGGGGGATGGATCTTGGCGGATGCCGTAAGGTCGTGCTGGGTTCGAACTCCTTATGCTTGTAATTTTGTCTCACAGAACTCGGGGAAGGAAGCCCCTAGAATACAGTGCTAACACACATTGTTGTAATGGTAAATCAAAACTAATATTGGTTCCCCCCGGTGCAAATTTAACATCTCATCGGTGTCATTATTACTAGTAATAGTAATTTGAAGGGTGGAACTGGATGTTGCATATTAAGTATGACTGTGTTAGCAAGTTATGTAATTTGCTCTGACATCGCTCTATGGTTGCTCTCACCAAGTTACGCTTAATAAAGTAAAACAATACCAGCAAAAATAACAAGTAGGCGTAGGTGTTGTCATGAAACCTTTTCCGGTCGTTATAGGGGCCTACCTGCAAAATTGCACGTTGCTCGTGTGTACTGACATCGACACTTTTTGGCAAGTAAAGGCCTAGAATGGGCTAAAAAAAAAAAGTTCGAAGCAATCAAAGATTTATATATTCTATATACTTGTACCTGAAAGTCATCCCATTGAATTAATAGTCAACTACACCATGTATAATTCTTGTATCACTTTACTAAAGTTGTATAGTTTACCTGGTGGTAAATCGATTTAGGAATTTAGCCGTGGCATCCTTGCTCTATACATGTTCACATTGTGCAAAAAGCTTCAAGCATCACACATAATGTACAGGCGGGACCTTTTGCAATCCACGGCTTCGGCTTTGGATTCGGCATCGGGCTCTGTTTTCTCGTCTGAAGCCCTGAACGCGTTTGCAAAAGAAGCACGCGCAATTACAGCGGCGGTGCCAAGCTAGCCTGAGCCGAGTCCGAAGCCGTAGCCGTTCGAAAAGCGCCATGGAAGCCTTGAGCGGATCATTGAGGCGTGTATATTTTATACCGCATTATCTCAAGGGCACCAAGGCAATTACCAATAACAATAATGCACAATCAAAACCGCACAAATCTAGTTCATTATTACGTAACATATTTGCTTAATGGTCCATGAGAACGAATATCCGTGTGATAGGCCCCTATCAGTTATCGCTGATTATGAACGGTGTACTTATTTACCATAATCATACTTGCTACTTTATAAGCTGGTTTGCTGCCCATTAAACCATCCTCAGTTTGCCACGACATAAACGCGTGAATATATTGTAGGGCGATAAGAAAGGGCTCTTTGTTGTGACTCGGTCTCCTTACATTCTTCACAGCACATGTTTCACAGTGTACATGTACAGAACATGGGATCTGTGCGAGCTCAGGGCACCCAATTATAAGGACAGCATTGAATAACAAGGGCAACGACCGATGAAGTACTAGTCGAGTGGTTTGAGTTTCCCTGATCCTCCCCTGGTTTGCTCTGGAACTCATAACGACCGCTTCATGGACTGATGAATAACAATACAATAATATTTACAGTTCAATTCAAGCAATTCCTATTATAGCTGTATGTTACTAAAACAACATGGCATCAGAGGTGAGTAATTTCATGCTAACAAATTAATTGTACCTCTTTTTATACAAGCAAAAGCAGCAACACTATGATGTGAAGATGTCACACATAATCATGTCAACTTTCAAGATTTGATTTTTCGCATTTTAGTTCACCCGTGTGCAGTGTAGCAAATTGGTACCATGGATGGAAGGTCGACTGTAACCTGCGACTTTATTTTGTTTACGATAAAGCCTCATCAGTGTCGGATCTCCTGTGTGAGCATCGAGGTGTGAGGCACATTTACACCCAATGCTTCGTTTTTTTGATAGGGCATGGTGCACAAGGCACGGGGTATTATGAGGAAATTGTAAATATTCCCTGGATCATTCCAAGGGCACTAAGGCAAAAGCCAGGGGCATGTAGGTAGTCGCCTTCATGCTCCATGTGAGGGCGAGGGTGGCCTGAATTTAGACCGAAACTTAGCGTTAAAATGACGAAGTTCACTATAATATCCTGACTGTGTGGTTGAAATCACACCGTCACTTAAGAAAGTTTGATTAAAAAATATGATAACTAAATTTGAGCACTGTTTTCACACAGACTGCTTTCCTTTTTGCTGACGTTAGGCCTACTTGAATTGTGTGCCATTCGTGTTCTTAGTGAGTAATTTATTCCTCCCATGATCCTAAAGCTTCTATGTTTGTTCTCTACCTCAAATTTGCAACTATGTCTATTCTTCTTTTTTGTTTTCCATGGTTTACCGTTTCCTTCTATCAAGCTATGTTCCCACATGGAGGCCATTTTGAATCAATTCATCCGCAGGTGTGGTCACACTTACCATGGACAGTTTGAATACTTGAGGTTCATCAAGTTTTTTAACACGCGCCCTCTTGTGTCAATTAGCTGACAATTCATTAAACTTCTGCACTTCTTGACTTGACCCGATCCCACGTCCTAAATAATAAAATATTATAACCATCAACAGCATTTATTCAGCGCAATATGGATCACATATTTCGCAATGCGTCTCCGCAAGGATGCGGACAGGTACTGTTTTTTGTAAACACATGTAGTCCTAGGACTCCTACGTCAGATTTAACTGCGATCTCGAGGCATATGCTTCACAACGTATGATGCTCAATTCCGCGCTCTCGTGGTTGAGTTCGTCCAATGTGAAAGGGGAAGAGGGAGTGAGAAGACTGGTCTTTGACAATGGGAGACTTTGAAACACTAGGTGGCAGCAGACTTGCCAGGTAAATGTCTATTGTTTACGTAGTTATGAGTCTGCGCACATTACAGAGACGATGGATTTTACCTGGTAAGTCTGCTGCCACCAAGCGTCCCGAAAGTCTCCCATTACCAAAAGTGTCCACTGTGTCTTTAATAATTACTTTGATATAATTGAAGTAAATGTTGAGTTTGTATGTTTTATTGGAACAGCGAGTCAGTGAGCAGTCATGCGCGTTCCAACCGCTAAACGATGGCAGCAACTCCGGCAGGTCACGTGACAACAAAGGGTAAGCCAACATTTAACCACAACATTTAGTTTTATTCAAAATTGTTCACTTGATTTTTAGGTGGTTTTTATTCAATAATCATGGAATAATTAAGTTAGATGTGGACGCGTAGCGTATTTTAGGTGAAATAACCGTTACACCAAAACGTAACACTTGCTCATAATAATTGCAAAGCAGAGCCAAGAGGGCCAAATAATGTGTAACATTTTAAGGGTCTTCAAATTTCTGGAATAATGATTGAAGTTTTTGGATGACTTTTGGGACGCTTAGGTGTCAGCAGAAAATCTCCTCGTGTGATTTTGCCGAGTTCCTTGACGGGAAGATCGTCTTAAAGGGAAGGTACACGTTTCGGTAATTGTCAAAGACACGTCTTCTCACTTGGTGTATCCCAACATAAGCATTAAATAACAAGCCTGTGAAAATTTCAGCTAAGGTTGTCGAAGTTGCCAGAAAATGATGACGAATTGTTGGACGAATTTGTGTGCTTTCAGATAGGAATAAAAGACTTGTGAGAAATTACCTCTTTCTCAAAATCAATGCTATTTCAGAGGGAGCCGTTTCTCACAATGTTTTATACTATCAACAGCTCTCCAATGCTCGTTACCAAGTCAGTTTTTAAGTTAATTTGTTTTGAGTTATTACCAAACGTGTACCTTGTTCCCTTTAACAAACAAAATTAATGAACCTTTGAATAATCGGGCAAATAATACGCCAAATGGTATAGGGATCCACAAATTTTCTATTATAATACAGAATCCATCGATATAAAACTTGAAGGAGCAAGATGATTACAGACAAAACTTGTTGTTCTGCGGGTACCATTTTCAGAACAGCGCCATCTGTTGGTGGTTTTGGATTAGGGATGTGTAATAGGTGTAATAAGGCTGATTAAACAGAAAGACCGAATTAGTGTTAAAGACACTGGCCACTATTGGTAATTGTCAAAGACCAGTCTTCTCAAGTGGTGTATATCAACATATGCCTATGAATAAAAATAACAAACCTGGGAAAATTTGAGCTATTTGGTCATTGAAGTTGCGAGAAAATAATGAGAGCAAAAACACCCTTGTTGGACGAATTTGTGTGCTTTCAGATAGGAATAAAAGACTTCTGGCTCGAAGTATTTTATTATTTTAGTGAGAAATTACCTCTTTCTCACAATGTTTTATGCTATCAACAGCTCTCCAATTCGTTACCAAGTCAGTTTTTAAGTTTATATTTGTTTTGAGTAACTACCAAACGTGTACCTCCCCTTAAAGGCAGTGGACACTATTGGTAATTGTCAAAGACTAGCCTTCACAGTTGGTGTATCTCAACATATGCATAAAATAACAAACCTGCGAAAATTTGAGCTCAATTGGTCATCGAACTTGCGAGATAATAATGAAAGAAAAAACACCCTTGTCACACGAAGTTGTGTGCGACACTGTGCGTTTAGATGGTTGATTTCGAGACCTCAAGTTCTGAATCTGAGGTCTCGAAATCAAATTCGTGGAAAATTACTTCTTTCTCGAAAACTATGACACTTCAGAGGGAGCCGTTTCTCACAATGTTTTATACTATAAACCTCTCCCCATTACTCGTTATCAAGAAAGGTTTTATGCTGATAAGTATTTTGAGTAACTACCGAATGCGTCCACTGCCTTTAAGCAGGTCTCGGAACGTTTACGAGAAACTTCTATTTTTAGCAATTCGTTTCATTTCTGTTGAGTTCTGCATTATCCGTCTTATGGTTGGGCTAAAGCCATCCTCCTACGGGAAGGATTTTGACCCAAGTAAGATTAAGAATAATCTGGGTCGATTCAAGAACAAAAAGGGTTTAAGGGAATTTTGATCTATGGTTCTTCTAAGGTTTCCCAAGACATAGAAACGTATTTTGGAGGGTGGGGACACAAAGTAAAGAAACACTCAACATTTACAAGTAAAATTGTAGCGGCCTGCTTATGGCTTCCAACATAGTTGCCATGTCATACATGTATATGTGCCGATTTTCACCGCACCAACAAGCTTAGGTGCCAGATTACCTCCGTAATAATGCACGTAGTTGTTGCCGTAGGCCAGGTGTGTTGAAACTATAATGTGTTTATTTTTGTTACTAAGCAACTCCCTTTTTTCATTGATGTCGATGAACTGTGTCAACTTTATCCTCACTAAATCCTTCAAACCATACAACATCATCTCGTGTTAAGCTGGATATATTTTTTGTTACAAAGGCTGTTTCTGTACCTGGCCTACACTAAACTAAGCTAAGCCTTATACCTGTCAGAATACTCTAGGGAATATTATCTTTGGAAACTGCGTCATTTATACAGAGATCAGATTTTCTCAAAAGCAACAGATTAAAGGCACTTGATACTTTTGGTGATTGTCAGAGACCATTACGTGTATTCTCACGTCGGATCTTAACGGAAAAAAACATCCCCGCGGTCCCACCCCCTCACTTGGTTATAATAACCAACATGGCGGATATATTAAACTGACATGGGCCCCCACCCGTACACCTTGTAAACCTATCATGTCAACATTCTTAAAATGTCACTGAATTGGACAGCGCCATCATTTATTTATCATTACATAAATGCATACAATATCAAATCTGGGAACATTTTTTACTCAATATTGGTCATCGAAGTTGCACGATTATAAAAGAAAAACACCCTTGTTTTTTCTGCACAAAATTCATGTGCTTCTAGATGACTGAGTGAGGCTTCAGGCACTGTACGTTTATTAATAGGAGACTTTGGGACGCTAGGTGGCAGCAGACTTACCAGGTCAATTTCCATTGTTTACGTAGGTATGAGCATGCGCACATTACCGAGAACAATGGATTTTACCTGATAAGTCAGCTGCCACCAAGCATGCCAAAATTCTCCCATTGTCAAAGACCAGTGTCCTCACTTGGTGTATCCCATCATAAGCAAAAAATAACAAGTCTGTGAAAATTTGGGCTCAATTGGTCATCAAAGTTGCGAGAAAATGATGAAAGAAAAAACACCCTTGTTGGACGAATTTGTGTGCTTTCAGATAGGAAAAAAGACTTCTAGCTAGAATGTTTGTATTATTTTAGTGAGAAATTACCTCTTTCTCAAAAACTGCGTTACTTCAGATGGAGTCGTTTCCCACAATGTTTTATACTAACAATGCTCGTTACCAAGTCAGTTTTTAAGTTGCTATTTGTTTTGAGTAATTACCAAACGTGTACCTTCCTTTTAAGTCTTTCTCAGATTTGAAATGTGAGAAATTGCCTCTTTTTCATCATTTTGTATAAACCGTCGGGCATTCGCGAACAGACACGAATCCAGTGCCAGGCCCGATACATCACACGGAGCAAAAGGCGCCCCCTATAGCTTGGTCATTGCCAACTACTGTGGTAGTACATTTCCCCCCGCATACGGTGCCCTTTACCAAGGGAAAAAAATGCCTTGGTGCTCGGTGCTCTTGCCCTTTGAAAAACGAAGCATTTATATAGGCCTGTCAGTACATGATTCGTTTCTCAGATTCGAAAGGTTTGGGTAGCGAAACATTATCAAAAGCACACTATTATTTTGAAGAGACTCTATTCTAAATACTATCAACAGCTGCAGTTTATCTCACAAATATATCCTTAAGACCAAAATGTCTCACATCCTCTTCAGTCTCATGACGATGACTAGAGCAAAGTAGCCTCGTAACATTGAGATCAATTTAAAGACACTGGACACCCTTGGTAATTGTCAAAGATCAGTCTTGTTCTCACTTGGTGTGTCTCGACACATGTATAAAATAACAAACCTGTGAAAATGTGAGCTCAATTGGTCGTCGAAGTTGCGAGATAACAATGAAAGAAAAAAAAAACACCCTTGTCACAAGAAGTTGTGTGTTTACAGATGCTTGGTTTCGAGACCTCAAATTTTAAATGTGAGGTATCGTAATCAAATTCATGGAAAATACCTTCTTTCTTGAAAACTGAGAAGTCTCCTGAATTCCGCAAAATCTACTCTGTGGTAGTATGTACGTCTCCCAAATCCCATAATAAAGTTGTGTATGATTCCTACCTTCAAAACTATTTGCAACGTCACTTATAATTGTTTAAAACTTTTTATTTATGTGTAAAAAGTGTCTCATGTTATGAAAATGCTATGACCGCTGCACGGACCCTGGGAAAATCCCAACAATGAAATTTGCTGAGCCTCGACACACCTCAGTCTATAGTAATATTGGTATGGCCTTTGTGTAACTAGGTAAGCCACACCTCCAAATTAAGCGAATCAAAGATCACATGTTAGACCAATGCACCAATCAGAGTCTCGCATGAGACGCGCCCCTAAACTTCCCGGACCACTCCATTACATCAATAGTGGTGTTATTACAAAGAAAAAACTTATGCAAGCTCTAGTTTGATTAGTAATCAAATAAATGGATAAACAAGTTTGATCATTAAACATTGAGTTATCAAGGTGTTATCAAAGACTATAAAATAAAACAATTTATTTCAGGTCCCCCTTAGTATTATTTTTTCACTCACCCCCCTTTTAAAGTGGTACGAACAACACCCTGCAGTCACGCTGTACGGCTATTTGCTAACATAAGTATTTTATGTAAAAAGATTACACTACTAGTACACTGGAACTTGACTTGCCCTCAGTTGCATAGCGAGCCCTCCGCACACCCCAAACATTTTTCAGTCAGAGTCGACTTGAAAAACAGTCACACTCAAACCAAATCCACAAGTAAATTAATCTCACAATATTTCGTTTGAAATATTATTTCTCCGAAGGAAAATGGCTTGGACAAGAGGGAAATTGACCGTAGTTCTACTGGCTTTCCAGCTAGTGTTTCTTGTGCTATTTGGACTTTTCGTGGAGTATCATCCCACAGCGGACGCCAGGACCAAGAAGGGGGGTGAAACGGAAGGAGGGCACGGAGAGGGTGAAGCAAACCTCGCTGGATTCACTAACCCCATTGATTTGTACTACCCAAGTAAGCAAAATTTACCTTTCATTTTTAAATTGATCTGAAATTTCTGTTACGTAAAAATCATATTAATTTTCGGGGTTTTATTACAGTTGCTTGCAGTGTAAGTAACTTATTTACTCTACCATATAAACCAACAACCCTGTAGAAGTTTGAGATCGATCGGCCATCTGGGTCACGAGAAAATAGTGAAGAACCGATTACACTTTGCATTACTCCGATTCAAAATCTGACATTTTCAGACAGAAATATTTCAAGGGACGTTTTCTACTATCATCATCATCATTAGACCGTGTAACTGTTAGTGTTATCTAAATTATGAAATGTTCCTTTAAAGGCAGCGGACACTATTGGTAATTACTCAAAATAATTATTAGCATAAAACCTATCTTGGTGACGAGTAATGGGGAGACGTTGATGGTATAAAACAATGTGAGAAACGGCTCCCTCTGAAGTGCCATAATTTTCGAGAAAGAAGCAATTTTCGAGAAAGAAGCAATTTTCCACGAATTTGATTTCGAGACCTCAAGTTTAGAACTTGAGGTTTCGAAATCAACCATCTAAACGCACACAACTTCGTGTGACAAGTGTGATTTTTTCTTTCATTATTTTCTCGCAACTTTGGTGACCGATTGAGCTTAAGTTTTCACAGGTTGGTTATTTTATGCATATGTTGAGATACACCAGCTGTGAAGGCTAGTCTTTGACAATTACCAATAGTGTCCACTGCCTTTAAAGAGCTATATTACAAGACTGAAAAGAATTCCCCAACGTCAGAAGGCAGCTAAAAACTGAGCATTGTTGCAATAATAACTTTGTAAAAACAACTGTGTAAAAATGACTGTGTAAACATGACTGTGTAAACATGACTGTGTATAGAGGTTCAACAAATGTCAAAAGGTTATATATATATTTATTGCCCAGATATTTTTATCAAAAATGCTCAAATATTATTCTACCAAGACTGCAATTATAATTGTCTTGTTCTCTCTGTATGCTTCTATTGTGATTTAACTGAGTTAACAATATATGGTGAATGGATTTCCTATACAAGGTCAGACGAACATAAAAGCCAATTTTTTCTTTTATATTGTAAATGTGTTTGGAGAGGCGATGTGGGGTAAAATTATGCCACTCTTTGACAATGGACAAATGGAATAATTAGTTTAGGGTCCCTTTTCCGACCTCCGAAAATGGCATTTTGTTTGCGGACTTAGAAGAAAAAAATAGATAGCCAGTAAAGGTTTGTACAGCTGCAAGATATATCAGTTTTGAAGGTAGATAAAGGTCACAAACGAGAGTTGTTTACGTTTCTACGTCTAAAATAAGAATAATACACTTGTTAAAAGATGTTAAGGGAGCACGTATCTATTTAACCGCCCGAGGGCTAGGCCGAAACGGGCCGAATCTGGCGGTTTGCCGATCAACAAAAGAAATGACTGGTGTCATGAATAATCCGCATATCAGGGGTTAAAGGTGCTCACCTTTGCTCATTAAACCTTCACAACCTCAACACAATGGTGTTGGGTCTGGATGGGCCAGGGCACTAACAATAGGCTCGACGGGTCCTTTGTCAAGTGGCTGACAATTAAGGGATTATAGGATTACTGCCTGCAACTACAGACTGAATAAGCTGGAAAGACTTCGCTCCCAACGTTTAGCCAACAGCCGTATCTACCTCCTTTTCAAATTGACATATGTAGTCAGCATCTGATATCAAAGCTTAATATAATCGTTTAGTTTGAACATACTCATTAAAACAACTGATTAAAACAAATTCGAATAAATACTTAGAAGTAAATCTTCACTAGAATCTGTCGTCGGTTTGCTCACAACAATGTCTTCACAGGTCGTATGCCAGACGTGTTGGTACGTCTGCGTGCGTGATACAATATAAGGAACCATGCAAAAGTGCGCCCTCTTGTTTGAATAAATATTTTTTTCTGTACCATGCAGCCTAAGCCAAGTGTTCGTTTATTTCAAAGACATGTATCTAGAAATGATTATACGTTAGTAAACTTGTGTCAGTACACAATATAGATAGTGCGATAAAAGTATTTATATCTGACTAAATTTATCGTGTAAGCTGAATAAAATATTGAGTAATACATTAAGGTTGTTGTAAGTTTTTTCCCTGTTGGGCTTAATTTTGCTGTCGTCAATGAAGTAGGCGTGATGAGCAAAAAAAAAAAAAAAAAAAAAAAAAAGAATGAACACAGCCCGTTTAAATCGTGCAACACCATAATTTAAAGAAACAATTTGTCAGTTGTGGAATGTAAACATGGCTGAATCCACAATTTATTTTGGGATTATAAATGGAGATTAGGTATTTTAGGGAGAAATATTTGTATTCTTCTTTGGTCCTGTGCCGTTAAACTGTAAGTCCATCCTTAAATTCGTATTCATCTCTGCACCACCAAAGATGTCCAATCAAGGGTTAGTACAATTTTTATTGATGCATGGGTATTGTTTGTTAATGTTTATACCAAATAATTTAAACACGAGTTATATGATCATGCCTGTCTGAAATATTATCACGCAACGACAAGCTGAAAGGGGCATGTTATGTGCATGTTATAGACACTTAAATAGGCACTCTGGTGTTCTCACTTGGTTTATCCTAACATATTTTTGTCAGCTGTTCAGTTTTTAACTGCTTGTAGCTGGTTTATTCCATAGTGGGGTTTCCATGTATAAGAGAGTTCCCTCAACAACCTGTGCATTTTTTTAGTGTCTTTTAGTGGTTTATCTAATATAAATTTTTATTTGTTGTCGTCTTCTTTTATAATGTTCCTATGTACCCCGTGGTGGTGCAATCTTTGTGTATTTTATCTCTGCAATTTTTATCAATATTTTTACCTTGTAATGCCACATTATTCAGCTTCGTGCTGCCAGTTTTTTTAGTTTTTTGTTTAAAGTGAATGAATGAATGAAATCCATAAAATAACAAACCTGTGAAAATCCAGGCTCAATTAGTCATCGAAATTGCAATAAAATAATGAAAGAAGCATCACCCATATTGCACAAATTTGTGTGCTTTCAGATGCCCGAGAAAGGCTGCAGGCCTGAAGTCTTTCTCAGATTCAAATATTTTGTAGTTAGAAATTACCTTTTTTTCTTAAAAACTACGTTACTTCAGAGGGAGCCGTTTCTTACAATGTTTCACTATCAACAGCCCTCCGTTGCTCGCTAGTAAGTAAGTTTCTATGCTTGTTATGTTGAGTAACTTTACCAAACGTGTCCGGTACCTTTAACCAAAGCATGACCCTGTGGGTTTTTGGCATGCCTGCATACGCCAATGTACCACGCATATTTTCGAGGGGAGGGGAGCACGCTACGTGCTAGGCCATGGACGGTGACTGCATTGGTCCAACAACCATGTGTTCTGGAAAACCTTTACTTCTGATTTGCACGCTAGGGTATTAACTTATGGTCGGGGCGGGGCAGGGTTAGGGGGTTATGGAAACAGCACTGTTGTGGAATCATATGGGTGTACATAATCACCCTTTGACACCGTGTGTTTGTACCATTAGATTAAATTACAGCGGTTTAAAAAAAATATATATATATGCTTGCAGACAATAAAAATATCAAATGTGCAATCAAGTGTATAGGCCTTTTACGTGAATTACAGTAGAAGTTTGTATATATGCACTTGCAGAGCATGTTTAAAGGTTTTATACAGGATTGGCGAACGTACAAACAAGTCGTACAGAGAGTTTTCACACCACTGTACCTTTTTTTTTGGGGGGGGGGGCGCGGGGTGTGTTTTATTAAAGGTTTTAGAAGGGTTGGTAGAGTGTTCAAAATATTCATGTGGCAGACAGTATTCATGATTTGTGTGATCAACCATAAACATAAAATTATAAACCTGTGAAATATTGTGTTTAACCTGTTGTGAGAATCAGAATCTGGAGAAAGTAGTGAAAACATGATGTTCAATGTTCAGCTTGCAACCACATTGTTCTTAGAGGACGTTGCCTTGGATCGGTCAAATTTGTGTGGATCATTGTATTCTACTTTTAAATCATCTTTCTACCCATACGCATTTTATAACAAACAGTTACAAACCCTTGTTATATACCAACTCGTCCGATCCAAGGCAACGTGTTCCTTTAATTTTTGTTTTGGGGCTTCAAGTACGCCCCAATACACACAAATATACGCCTCGAAATTGCGTGGTTTTAATTTTACATCGTAGACTAACACGGTCGGCCATTTACCGGAGTCAAATTTTAAATGGCCGACCGTGTTAGTTCGCAAAGTAAAAGGAAAACCACGCAATATCGTGGCAATCTTGAGTAGATTATTGTATTCTACTTTTACATTATCTTTCTAACCGTGTGTTATATATATAACAAACGATTTTCATAGACCAACTCGTCCGATCCATGGCAACGTGTCACTTTAAACACCTCAGCTTTTGCATTGTATTTCCAAGAATGTTCGTTGAAAACCAGGACTAGAAATTCACCAACCAGTAACTTTAGAACCCAAAACTCACAACATACCAACACGTTCTCTATTTTTTTCAATGTTTGCTTGCCATATAAAATAACACGACCATCTGTCTAGCTTAGCTTCTACTACGGATAGCTTTTGTGCTATGGTTTGTAAAAAGCAGAGTAGTTTTGGAGGGTCTTTATTGGCTGTACAAGGTACTCTATTTGTAGGCTCTAAATGGCAGGAGAACTTCATGCCTCATTTCACTTGGTTTTGTGCACTACAAATTTCACATAGATGGTTGGATCTTTTACAATGATGGCAACGTGTAGGCGAATGTACTTTTTTTAAAATTGTTATTTTGAGAGCTTACATTTTTGAACAACTGTTATCCTCAAAATAAACTGTCACTTTATAATGTACCCGAAAAGTTTGTTTATCCTAAGGCCGTGTCCGAAACGACGACTTCGGTTACAGCTACGTCTAGATCAGCGCGTCTACCAGTGTTGAAGAATAGGCAGACGCGGGCGATCTAGCCGTAGCTGTAGCCGAAGTCGCCGTTTCGGACACGGCCTATCTCTCAAATGAAAGGTTGTTGTTGTTGTAGTTGTTGTTGTTGTTGTTGTTGTTGTTGTTGATGATGTTATTGTCGTCGTCGTTGCTGTCGTTTTTTGTAGTGGCCAATGTCCTTTTTACATGGGTCGCTTAAAAATCGATACTCAAAGCTACCGGTACCGTGCATTAACTTTACACAATAATTATCCATATAGGTTTGTGCTATTTTTTGCTTATCATCAATGGTAGCCATGTTTGCTGGTTCATCATCAGATATACCTGTATGCTAATTTGCCTACACAATACTCGAGTGGATTGAGATATGATTATCATTTTCCAAATCAAACTTTTATATTAATAATATCAGAACAAGTATTGAACTTTGGAATTTAGTTTAGACTAGAGACGTTGTGTATTATACACTGTGTCTGTTAAAAATGTATCAACATAAAATATATCACAATTTATAATATACTGTGTTTTGTTATGAGTGATTACACTACATGAAAATACACCTAAGAATTCACCTTCAATATTGTTGACAATATGTTTACTTGTTTGTTCACTTGTTTGTTTACTTGTTTGTTTTAAGTCCCCATTGTTTACATTTATAATTGCGTCAATTTAAAGTCTGGGTGTATAAATACAGGCTTCGAAATAACCAAGGTCACATGCAACAATTGCTATTACATAAGGTGCCAATTGTGATTGTGCTGTTGTGCCCCTTGCTTTTGCTTTAGTGCCCCGTGCTTTTGCTGTGGTGCCCTGTGCTTTTGCTTTGGTGCCCCTTGCTTTTGCTGGCATGGAGCCCAGGCTTTTGCTGTGGTGCCCCGTGTTTGTCGGTGGTGCCCTGTGTTTTGCTGTGGTGCCCTATGCTTTTGCTGTGGAGCCCTGTGTTGTGCTGTAGTGCCCCGTGCCTTTGCTGTGCCCCGTGCTTTTTTGGTGGTGCCCTGTGCTTTTGCTGTGGTGCCCCGTGTTTTGTTGTGGTGCCCTGTGCTTTTATTGTGGTGCCCTGTGCTTTTGCTGTGGCGCCATGTTGGTCTGGTGCCCCGTGCTTTTGTTGTGGTGACCCGTGCTTTTTGGTGGTGCCCTGTGCTTTTACTGTGGCGCCATGTGCCTTTGCTGTATGTTTGCTGTGGTGCCCCGTGTTTTGCTGTGGTTTCCCGTGCTTTTATTGTGGTGCCTTGTGCTTTTGCTGTATGTTTGCCGTGGTGCCCCGTGTTTTGCTGTGGTGCCCCGTGCTTATATTGTGGTGCCTTGTGCTTTTGCTGTGGTGCCCCGTGTTTTGTTGTGGTGCCCTGTGCTTTTATTGTGGTGCCCTGTGCTTTTGCTGTGGCGCCATGTTGGTCTGGTGCCCCGTGTTTTTGTTGTGGTGACCCGTGCTTTTTGGTGGTGCCCTGTGCTTTTAGTGTGGCGCCATGTGCCTTTGCTGTATGTTTGCTGTGGTGCCCCGTGTTTTGCTGTGGTGTCCCGTGCTTTTATTGTGGTGCCTTGTGCTTTTGCTGTATGTTTGCTGTGGTGCCCCGTGTTTTGCTGTGGTGCCCCGTGCTTATATTGTGGTGCCTTGTGCTTTTGCTGTGGTGCCCCATGCTTTTATTGTGGTGCCCTGTGCTTTTGCTGTGGTGCCGTGTTGGTCTGGTGTTCCGTGCTTTTGTTGTGGTGCCCTATACTTTGTCTGGCATGTCCTGTGCACGGGTCCTGTACATATTTGACATGTTCCTGAAATAAGTGCAGCCCCTTACAAGAGAAAAATATTTTCAATTGCTTTAAAGGCAGTGGACACTATTGGTAATTGTCAAAGACTAGCCTTCACAGTTGGTGTATCTCAGCATATCCATAAAATTTGAGCTCAATCGGTCATCGAACTTGCGAGATAATAGTTAAAGGAAAAAACACCCTTGTCAAACGAAGCTGTGTGCGTTAAGACGGTTGATTTCGAGACCTCAAGTTCTAAAGCTGAGGTCTCGAAATCAAATTCGTGGAAAATTACTTCTTTCTCGAAAGCTATGGCACTTCAGATCGAGCCGTTTCTCACAATGTTTTATACCATCAACCTCTCCCCATTACTCGTCACCAAGAAAGGTTTTATGCTAATAAATATTTTGAGTAATTACCAATAGTGTCCACTGCCTTTAAAAAAAATTCTCACCGCTTTCTACCAGGCCTGGTTCACAATACAGAACCGCCTAAAGTAAAATCCTTGAGGTAAAATTGAAACGAAACCCGACTTTTTGTCATGACAAATGGCCTTTAGTGAAACCTTGACGTTCCCAAGAGCCTTTTTCTGTCGACAATAGACGAAACGCACTTGTGGAGTACACACAAGTTTCAAAAAAATTTTTTTTCATTTGTTTGTGTTAAGAATACTTTGAGTGGCGTGACATTGCGTGTAAATAATTTATTGCCTCTAGGATTCTACACGCACGTATGTTTTGGTTGGGTGCGTAGTATAGAATAACTGAGCGCCCATGTTTGGATTTTGAACTCCATTCACACACCCTTTTTTTCAGCGAGAAGAAATGATAATCACCATTAGTAAAATGTTTACAAGTTTGAGATATTTATACAAAAATAGGGATAATAGTTGTGGATGAATGCACATCATAGGCCGACTATAATTGGGTCATGTTTGGCACTTGAATTTCATGCACAAACTTTGGTAGCGAGAAATATTAAAGGAACACGTTGCCTTGGATCGGTCGAGTTGGTCTATAAAAAAGCGTTTGTAACCGTTTGTTATAAAATGTATATGGTTAGAAAGATGTTGTAAAAGAATAATATAATGATCTACACAAATATGCCTCGAAATTGCCTGATATTCCTTTAATCTCGTCGACTAACACGGTCGGCCATTTCTGCGAGTCAAGTTTTTGACTCCCATAAATGGCCAACCTTGTTCGTTCGCAAAGTAAAAGGAAAACCACGCAATTTCGAGGCAAATTTGTGTGGATCATTATATTCTTCTTTTTAATTATCTATCTAACCATTTGCATTTAAAAACAACGGTTTCAAACGCTTTTCAACGACCAACTCGTCCGATCCAAGGCAACGTGTTCCTTTAATCAATTTGTGAAATGTTTATGATTTTGTTGAAAATGTATACAACAGGCCTATACAAAGAATAATTTTGTGAACAGGATTCAATGTAAAGCAATGCTCTGTGATAAAATAATAATATTCAATGTGAGACTTTTAGGACGCTTGGTGGCAGCAGACTTACCAGGTAAAATCCATTGTTCTCGGTAAAGTGCGCCTGCTCAGAACTACGTAAACAATGGAAATTTACCTGGTAAGTCTGCTGCCACCTAGTGTTCCAAAGTCTCCCATTGACCTTGAGTATACAGAGTCGCATGTTATAGCGACATGTGTGTCCTTCAGCAAGGCACTTTATCATTATTGCTTCTCTCCACCCAGGAGTACAAATGCGTACCGGCGAGAGTTGATTAGTAACCTGCTATGTACTGACATCCTGACCAGGGAAATAGAGACTCATTCGCTTATAATGCAAGGGAAACTGGATATAATTACCAGCCCGATGAGCCATATTGGCTCGAGACACACTTTACTTTCCTGAAGCGTTATTATGCATCTGTAAGCACACAAAATAATGCAACAAGGGTGTTTTAACTTTCATCATTCTCTTGCAAGTTCGATGACCAATAGAGCCAAAACTTCCACAGTTTAATTTGTATTTTATGCATATGTTAGGATACATCAAGTGAGAATATTGGTCTTTGACCCTTTAGCCCTATGCTTTAAGTCACACAGTTTAAAATTGAGCGATATTTACGAGGAATTTGCGTAAAGCACCCTGTTTTCTGCATCTTATAAATGTGTGGTCCGGCCCAACCTGACTTAGCAATGCGCCTGGCTAGCTTAAACTGCTCAATTAAATATATTCTTCTTCACGTCGTTATTGATTGTGGATAATTATTTCCCATTACGAAACAGTTAAATACATGTCAATATGTTGGGTTATTACCCGCTAAGGTCTCAACAATAAACTCATGTTATCTTGTTAAACAGTTAATTGCAAGGAAGTCAAGTCGGGCGTGAAGTAAGCGGGGTACACATTCTTAGTGCAAATGCTTTTTAAATACCGCTTAAAACCCTGGAAAGCTGCTTACGGGTGCGTTCGTTTAGCTTCCCTGGGTCGACCCCGGACTGCCCCGGTACGTACGAATAGCTTTGACGGGGCTCACCCGGGTCAGCCCTCAGTGCTCTGCTTGTGGAGTGGGTCACTTGGGGGTGACCTGAGGTGCATGCCGTCACCACGAGAGGGCGAGTGTGATCGTTCGATTAGCTCTTCTTGTCAGGGGCTCACCCGGGTGAGCACCGCGGGGTAGACCCAGGGAAGCTAAACGAACGCACCCATTTCTACCTCCATGGCTAGACCAGCATGCACCTCAATCAACAGTTAAAGCGCATGCGCAATTGGTATTTGCGAAAAGGTCTGTTGTTCTCGATACATGCTCAGAACTACGTAAACAATGGAAGTTTAACTGAGTCTGCTGCCACCTAGCGTTCTAATGACTCTCAATGTAATCTTCTTCTTTATTCATTATCAGTGTTCCAAGATGTGCACGTCATGATGTTTATTGGATTCGGCTTTCTGATGACTTTTCTGAAACGCTATGGTTACGGAGCTGTTGGTTTAAACTTTCTTCTTGCCGCGTTTATTCTGGAATGGTCAACTCTGATGAGGGGTTTCCTCGAAATGGAAGGAGGGAAAATCCACATCAGCATTAATACGTAAGTATCGATTATTCACAGCAATACAAATTGGTGTGTCGGTAATCGACAAATACGAATTTTAAATGTTCTGTGAAATGTATCCGTTTTTGAAAGACAAAAATGACCAATATCCCTTAAAGTAACATAACTAACAAAAAATGCTGGCAGTGTAATCACTTTATATTATACGTAAACTGACAAACCTGTAGAAGTTTGTGATTGATCGACCATCTGGCTCACGAGAAAAACAGTGAAACTGATTACACAATGTTCATGATTAAAACGCTCACTGAGACAAACCCCAAACGTGAAATTATTGTTATTTATTTCTCATCAAATAAGAAATTTCAGACAAAAATATTTCAAGGATATTTTCTACTATCATCATCAATAGATCGAGTAAGTCT
Organism: Asterias amurensis; assembly: GCF_032118995.1. NCBI lineage: Eukaryota > Metazoa > Echinodermata > Asteroidea > Forcipulatida > Asteriidae > Asterias > Asterias amurensis. The sequence goes on from NC_092666.1 coordinate 4,432,732, forward strand.
TATGTAATTCTGTGATCTGATACGAAATTTTTCTTACCATCTCTGTAATGTTTCTTTAAACCCAAAACCGGTTTAAGAAATAAAAGTGCAGTAAACTTGCGGGTACAACCATGTTTATATATCTTTTGGGATTAGTGTTGGCTCCGAATAGAGCCGGTGAGGTTTCGACGTTTCGATCAATAAACTCTGCTCGTCTTCAGGAGAAGAGTGTCGAAACAAATTGCCCTAAATCCCTTTAACCATAAACCGGTTTAGAAGTAACTTTGTAGTAAACTTGCGGGTACAGTCATGTTTAAATATCTTTTGGTGGGTGTGTTGGCTCTGAAAAGAGTCGGTGTGGTTTCGACGTTTCGGTCAGTATACTCTGCTCGTCTTCAGGAGAAGAGTGTAGAAATAAATGCTGGTTTAGAAATAACTTTGTTGTAAACTTGCGGGTAAGTCATGTTTAAATATTTGATGTGGGTGTGTTGCCTCTGAAAAGAGCCGGTGATGTTTCGACGTTTCGATCAGTATACTCTGCTCGTCTTCAGGAGAAGAGTGTAGAAACAAATGCCGGCTTAGAAGTAACTTTGTAGTAAACTTGCAGGTACAGTCGTGTCTACATGTTGGTGTGTTGGCTCTGAAAAGAGCCGGTGTAGTTTCGACGTTTCAATCAGTATACTCTGCTCGTCTTCAGTACTTACATTATCCCGAAGACGAGCAGAGACCACACTGGTTCTTATTATGTTTTTTATAGAAAATATGAATATGAAGTTATCTCTTTCTTTGGAAAATTAATGGTGGGTTACCATCATAGTAAAACCGCCTGGTCGAGGGTGTTGACCAACACCCCCACCCTCCCCCATTTTTGCTCACGGCATGCCTGTGAAACGTATTATGCCTGTTAAAGTTTACTGATACCCTTTTGACAATGTGGCAACATGGACCATGACAAGCTGTTGAAATAATCCCACTTTTTATTGAAAGGAACGCAATAAATTATTGGCCCAAATTTTGCGCACGGACTGTCTGGACAAATTCATTTTGCCTGTTAAAGCACACTCACAACAGGTTTGACCTTTTGACAATGACAAAATGGTCCTTGGCCGGCTTTGTGAAATAATCCACACTTTTTGTTGAAGGACACGCGAGAATTGGCACCAATATAAATTTAGGTCGGGCTGCTGGTTTGATGGAGTTAAACTTATACAACGCACAATGAACGAAAGGATGTTATCTGTGAACGTTTTGGCTTTGATTTTAATCTGTTCTGAAGCTGGAATTTATTTTCATAGAGCTGCTTTCCTTCTTTTCTTCTCTTACAAATTTGATGACCAATTATTGAGCCCAAATTTTTAACACCCCAGTTTTTGCAGTGCATTTGTTTCGATTTATTCGTTTATTTTGGTGTTTAGGTTGTTCCCTTTTGGGTCTCGGGTTTTATTAAACACCTGACACAAAAATCTGTTTCTAAATTCTAGGTGGAGAATTGAAATAATTCCACCCGTAGTTTGTGGCGTTATATGAAGCCGACCTACCCCGGGGGGATAGGCCTCCCTGAACTTTGACTTTGTGATGGAAACCAAAACAATTTCAACGAAATGGAGCGATGATTTATACAAATCATTCAACCACCCCGTGAATTGTTGAAAACCCTGTGGAGTTGCGCTATATGAGTTACTAAAGGTTGGGGTCACCATCAGGGCCCAATTTCATAGAGCTGCTAAGCACAACAATATGCTTAGCATAACATGTCTGTCTCAAAAAAAAAACACCAGGATTAACAACCATATTTCCACGTGATTTTCAGTATGAGCAAACAACAGCTGAATACCAGTAACAAGCAGTATGCAACAAATGGAAATTTGGTTGGTAACCTGTTTTTATCAAGGAAGAATACTCATGCTAAGCAAATTTTTGTGCTTAGCAGCTCTATGAAACTCGGGGCCCATGGCCCAATTAATAGAGCCACTAAGCACACAAAGTAACTGAGCACAACAAAATTATGCTTACCAAAGGTTATCATACTAAACTACCATGTCACATCTACAATTTGTGAATGATATCCTGCTTAAATCTGCTTAGCAGGCAACTGTTTAGCAATATTTGCAGCTCTATGGATATGACCCCAGAAACGTTGACTGAAACAAAATGGCCACCGAGAAGTAAACAATCGTTGTCTTTAAAAGGTTGTGGTAAATATTTATTCTATTGCAGCATTGTCAGAACCCTAAGTTGCTAGACCTCACAGGTGGAGTAATTGAGTTACGAGCGCTGCAAACGAGGGTCCCGTGCGATTTCATAACATCGAGAGTTATGTTATCGCAAGTGTTTTTAAAATATACTACATTTTATGTGACTTAATTGATTTCAATGAAATTGATTTATTTTATTCCTTTTTAACTGTAAGGTTTTTGTTTTAACTCAAACCTCGTGCTTGTAGACTTTTGTCGATGCAGTAGGCCTAACCAAATGAGGGACGTATGTTTACATGTGTGCGTGCGCGTGTCGTGTGAATGCTCGCTAAAAAATCGCACGCGGTAAAGGTGACAGACGGCCGGCGCCCTTAACCAGGGACCCTCGTTTGCAGCGCTCGTGTGAAAGGGGCTTTAGGGGCAGGATTGATCAATCTTACACGAAGCCACAAAGTTATCACACAAACAGGTCGCAATGATCACCAGAAGCCCATAGGAATTGCATGGAATTATCCTTTGATTTGTTGATTTAAAAGCTCGACTTCGTTTTTATTAGCGGGCGGACTACTCCATAAATTATACCACCGAAAATAACTTTGAGAATGCATTAGTGTACATTTCTTATTGAAGAGACTGTGTCATCTTGATCATCATGTACAGTCAGCATAAATGCCTGCTTTTATCATAACCAGACAACCCCTTTAGTGGTTTGAATATCAACCCAGTAACTTAAAGGCAGTGGACACCTTTGGTAATTGTCAAATACATGTACCAGTATTCTCAAGCTTAAATACGTTATCATTTGCCGGGGGCTATAGGCCGTTTAGAGAGTGGCACCCCACCGCACTCCTTCGCAAAGGTTTGGTTTGGAGACTCATGTTATTGTTGGCAATATTATTTCGTTGTCATGGTAACCAGTTCACACCCATCAACGCATACTGATCATAAGTTGCCCCTCACAGCGTGACCTTGGCTTGTTCGTGTGTAACAAAAGCTGGTTTCAATTTAGATTTGGGCGTCGTGCGTATAGTTTTCTCTATAATAATAATAAGATGACGCACTTAGAGTACATATAATACAATATTTAACACGAGCTGATGTAGGCTCAGAAGTTGGTCTAATATATATTGTTCACTGAAGATGACCACAGCAGGCTGGTCGAAACGTTGGGGGCAGTCAATAAGTTTAAATACAATATATACCCTAACAATGGCCGCCATCAACATGAAAGCGCGTGTCAGGTAGAGTGGTCCCCTGTTATTGTACATTGACATGTATTGTTTTTTTTTATTATACTGCATAGGCAACACATTTAAGTCAGAATAGACTGCGAATCTTCAGAACATAAAGGCATGGTTAACTTTAGAATGGTTGCCAAGTTGCCTATCTTGTGAAAGGATAACTGTAAACACTGTAATACTTTCCATACATGACTTTTGAGAATATTCTTCTAAAACAGGAGATCAGACAGTCCATGCTCAAAACACGGGACCCTGCTATTGCTGCCGTATGAACAGGGCTTTTACTGTCCTCGTTTTTTTAGGTCATCTGTAAACCTTGACATTGTACGCCAAATGTGAACCTTTGGGACCTTTATCTGAAGTTGTTGACCTTTCATTCCCACGCGTGTTAAGGTCACATAACTCCGGCCAATCTGTCAGATAACCAGCTCACAAAAACAAATCTTCCAAAAGATTTATTACAATTTTTGTACCTGTTCAATAAACTGCTGACTCTCTAAAAAAAAAAAAAAAAAAAAAAACCTTCACTGGTTTTTTTTGGTGGTGTCAAAACAGTGATCACGTGGCCGAAAACCCACAAAACCATTCATTTCATCCAGAGTCTATAAACTTGATTGATTGCCGGGCCCTGCAGTTACGTGAGGCTTCTGGTTTGTGCAAATATTCCTCAAAATTGACAAATGAAATTCCAGAGTTGGATTTAACCTTGCCAAGATGGGGGCAAGGTTAAAGGATGACGGGTAAAATATTCTAAGAAAACAACTTATTTCTAAAACTTTTTGTAAAGCCCTTCGGGCATGAATGTTTTCAAATATACGCTAAAGCAAACATTTGCTAATTGACGTAATCAGGGCTGTATGCTTCGTTTTTGAAAGGGCAAGGGGACCAAGGCATTTCCTTTTTGGTAAAGGGCACCTTATGTGGAAATTGCAAGTTTGTACTGGAGCATTTCAAGGGCACCAAGGCAATGACCAGGTGACACAGAGGCAATCGCCTTCGTTGCCTCCGTGAAGTATCAGGCCTGCATAATTATTGTGTAATTATTTCCCCACCCTCATTGATTTTCCCATTATTGTTGCCCTATCGGACGTAATGTGACACGTCCAAACAGAAAAGCAACTTCTTTCTAAAAGATGCAAGAATTTTGTTAAGCCCCACGCGCGGGCATGAATTTGTTCAAATAATATTAACAATAAAGGCGCTCCACTGATACAATGACATATTTATGGCGTATTTATTCCCCGTCCCCATTCATATTTCCATTTTGTTCTCATGATATGTGGCACCTTAATTGATTTGACACTTGACACTTTTGCAGTGCATCAGCAAAGGGAATATTCTCCGTGCGGTGGTATTGGCGCTCAGCCAATTCAGGGAAAAAGGGTTAACATACTTTCCCAACTTAAATATGTAAACCTAATGTTTTTCATCTTTATAAAAATAACAAATCACTAAAAAGTAAAAACATCACCGCTTAGATCCACAAGTCCACGATCAATTACTGTACACCAGGGCCCAATTTCATAGAGCTGCTTAAGCACAATCCTGGCTTAATAAAATGGGAGACTTTAAGACGCTAGGTGGCAGCAGACTTACCAGGTAAATTTCCATAGACCTTTTCGCAAATACTGGGGCGCGCGCGTAAAGCTTGGAATTAGGTGCATTGTGGTCTAGCTGATTACAAATTTGATTCATATATATCCCACAATGCACCTCATTCAACAGTCTGCGCTTGCGCATTTGTATTTGCGATAAGGTCTATTGTTTACAACGGATGTTACCTGGTAAGTCTGCTGCCACCAAGCGTCCCAAAAGTCTCCCATTAGATTACCGGCCAAGACTCAATTGTTATGCTAAAGTAAACAACAGCTACATATCAGTCACAAGCAATGTATTTGCCAATAACATGTGTAAAATAAGCCAGCTATTTTCTTGCTTCAGCATTTTTTTTTTGCTTATAGGCAGCTCTATGAAATTGGCCCCACTGTTGAAAGCGCATTCGTGGACAATCATATTTTGCACATAATCCTGTAAACTAACATATTTATTGGACAACTTTTCCAAATTTCTTTGATTTAGTCACTAAATGCTCAACAGTCCCAACCTTCATGTAATCCAAAATATAACTGTACAATTATATTCTGTCAGTAAGTAGGGAAATGGCTGTCAAAATGGTGTCCACATTTTAACCACCCTGTATACTATAATTACATGTATAGCAAAATAAGTTCTCAAAATTAAATTTTAAATTTACCACCTAATTTAAATATGCAAAATTGTGGCACTTCTGGGTTGAAGCTCTAGGTCAAATTTTGGTTATGTCGTCAATAACCACCAATAAACAAGAATCAACAATAAAACAAACTTTTGCAATTAGTGTGACTCTAATAACGTACCCAGCAAGTAACATATACTCAGATGTAAGGTTAACGCCGCATGTGTAAGGACTATCTCTAAATGAGTTGGGATGGTACTGAAAAGAACCATTGGTTTCAACTCGACGTTTCGACCAGTTGCTCTAATTGTCTTCTGGAGAAAGCATGTAATGTTTACCGCAACTAAAATAGACATCGATGCCTCACCATGCAACGCCTTTAAAGGCACTGTACACTATTGGTAATTGTCAAAGACCAGTCTCCTCACTTGGTGTATCTCAACATATGCATAAAAATACAAACCCATGAAAATTTGAGCTCAATCGGTCATCGAAGATGTGTGCTTTCAGATGCTTGATTTCGAGACCTCAAATTCTAAATCTGAGGTCTCGAAACCAAATTTGTGGAAAATTACTTCCTTCTCGAAAACTATGTTACTTCAGAGGGAGCCGTTTCTCACACTGTTTTGTACTATCAACAGCTCCCCATTCCTCATAATCAAGTAGGTTTTTATGCTAATAATTATTTTGAGTAATTACCAATATGGTCCACTGCCTTTAATACATGTATGTATCGCTGCAATGGCTTGTTGTTAAGAAAGCTGACTTTGGAATCATATACCTAAATCCAACGTAACAATAAAACCCTTCAAGTTTTGAATAGTCTATGGAAAAAGCGACGGTTGCTTTCAAAGCAACAGGTGGTACTCAAAGTGGGGGGAAATGATACATAACAGCAGAAAAATCAGAGCTTTCATTGGCTTTTGATGTCAACAGTGATTTATATTTTTTGGTGTGTGGTAAAATAACTTCATACGCCAAATTTGAGGCGTTAATCCCTGTGATAGAAAATAAGTCCACTTTGAGAGCGGGGGGAACGAACTTTCTGCACCAACCCACAGCAAATCAACATATTTGATGTACATGAACATACCTAAACACAATGCAAACGGCTGATGGTCAAACTAAACGCGTCATAGTAAAAACTGTTATTATTTGGCGCGTTTAGTTTGACGCATCAGCCGTTTCTTTGTATTTAGAAAGCGTTTAAAAGGTCCTCAGTACATCAAAGTTTGCTAAACACGGTGTTTAAGTTTGTTGTTTAAACCACTGCTTTACAACACAACTCATAATACACTGTTAAGTGTTTAACCTAAACCATTGGACGCGTTCGAAATCTGTTACAGAACCTAAATACTCGTTTTTACAGTGTAGGATTGGTAGTTCACAGTCGTAAGAAAAGAACCCAGAATACTTATATCTTGAAAGAGAGAGATTGTGGTGCTTAGGGCTAAAACACAACGTTTTTTTGAAAATCAAATATGGTTGGAAAGATGTTTAAAAAGTAGAATACAACATTATTCAAACGAGCTACACTTAGGAGGTATCCTTACCTTGGTCTTATAGAGAAATGCAAAAGACCCCAGAACACTAAGGAAGAGCCAGGGGGTTAACCCCAGAGGTTTCAGAAAGCAGGCATTTTACAGTTTTCTCCCAGGCTTGCTAGCTTTACACTTAAGAGGCATCATTTGTCTCAATACCAGAAATGTAAAAAAAAAAAAAAAATTGGGTCTCAGAATTCATCACTGCAATAACCTATCTTTCTGAAAGTTTGTATACTATACTCAGCGCCTTGAGCATTTGTTTTGTAGATACGTGCGCATAAAACTTTGATATTATAACATACCATGTTTTAAAGGCATTGGACACTATTGGTAATGATTCAAAATAATTATCAGCATAAAAACGTGCGTGGTAACGGGTAATGGGGTTTCTGCTGTTATATACCATTTCCCCCCACTTTGAGAACCACCTGTTGTGATTTTTTGAAAGCAACCGTCGCTTTCCCATAAACAATTCAAAACTTGGAGGGTTTTGTTTGGTTGGATTTCACGCATCAAAGGATGGAGCACTCACTAGATATGATTCCAAATTCAACTTTCTTAACAAAACCATTGCAGCGATTTATTAAAGGCAGTGGACATTATTGGTAAATACTCAAAAGAATTATTAGCATAAAATTTTGATTACGAGGAATGGAGACCTCTTGATAGTATAAAATATTGTGAGAAACGGCTCCCTCTAAAGTAACGTAGTTTTTGAGAAAGAAGTAGTTTTCCACGAATTTGATTTTGAGACCGCAGATTAAGAATTTGAGGTCTCGAAATCAAGCATCTGAAAGCACACAACCTCGAGTGACAGGGGTGGTTTTTCTGTCGTTATTATCTCGCAACTTCGATAACCGATTGAGCTCAAATTTTCACAGGTTTGTTATTTTATGCATATGTTGAGATACAGCAGAAGAGAAGACTGGTCGTTGACAATTACTTATAGTGTCCACTGCCATTAACAAAAATGTCTCAACTGGTCTGACTACCTTTTCAGAATGTTACTGGCTGACTTCACTTCTGCGATTGTCCTGATCTCCTTCGGAGCAGTTCTTGGGAAGACATCCCCAACTCAACTTCTTATCATGGCCTTCTTCGAGGTCATCCTTGCTGTTGTTAATGAGTACATTGGACTAACCATATTTGGGGTGAGAATTGTTTGTGTGTATAACAAACTGTGTGTAATTTTTAAAGTCACCTGAAAGTGGTATTTTTTCAAAACAAAGCTGTTGTCACCAAAATATGTGTTTTGAACAACTAGCTAAGGTTTTTAACATATAGTTTTCTTGTTATTTACAAATTTTAAAATAATCCAGACCGAAGAGGGCGCTGTTCGTGACGTCAATTGAGGCGCGATGAATCGCATGCAGTGCTAGCACAAGATAGTGACGCTTTGCGCCAGCTAAAAACATGGCATAAAAGTTGAAACATTATATGATTTTTTGGTCACGTTATTAGACTCGCTCCTTTTGGTTCGTTACGTCTTTTAGGTACCTTTAATACGACTTCCCCACCAGTTGGACAAATTGTTGGGATGGCGTCATGTTTTAGAAGATAACTTTTCTCTTCCTGTCAAAATGTGTAGTGTATTCCGGAAGTGTTTGCTGCACAGCGCTGAAAAGACGTCGGAACGGACCACATGTTTAGTTGTTTTGCTGCACCCAGCAGCAATACACCTGGTCGAAATTGTCGGAAAAAATTAATGCAAGACTTGTTTTCATTTTTTTTTTTTCGAAACGTACAAACTCACGACTAGGGCTTTAATGTACTTGCACGTACGTGTGTTCGATGTTCGATCGAGGCAAAATCGAGGCAAAATCGTTAAAAACAATTACTCAAAAAATTATTTTATTGTTCAGGAACATTATATACTCTAATGTTTGAAGAAAAAAATATATATATTTCCAGGTGACTCTAAAGAGCTGCTGATAGTATGATTCAAAACCACGACCTTGCAATTCAAGAGCAGTGTCTTATACCAACTAGACCAAAACCACAAGAGTATTACTTCACTTTAAAGGAACACGTTGCCTTGTATCGGTCGAGTTGGTCATTGAAAAGCGTTTGTAACCGTTTTTTATAAAATGCATATGGGTAAAAAGATGCTGTAAAAGTAGAATACAATGATCCACACAAACATGCCTCGAAATTGCACGGTTTTCTTTTTACCTCGTCGACTAAACACGGTCAGCCATTTAAGGGGGGTCAAATATGGCCGACCGTGTTAGTTATTGTATTCTACTTTTAAATTATCTTTCCAACCATATGCATTTTATAACAAACGGTTACAAACGCTTTTTTATAGACCAACTCGTCCGAACCAAGGCAACGTGTTCCTTTAAGATGAATGGTTCTTTCGTGAAATTTGAAAGCTAAGTTTTATCTTCACTGTATATACAGGCCGTTGATGTTGGGGGTTCCATGTTCGTCCATGTCTTTGGGGCTTACTTCGGCTTGGCTGTGGCACGTGTCTTGGCTAGAGATGCTAATGAAGATAATGGCAAAGAGGGCGCTACTTACCACTCCGACATCTTCTCTCTAATTGGTAAGTTATAGATGCTGTGACGTCATGGTTAAAGCTTGCTTGGGGCCGACTTCACATAGCAATACAATTATTCATCGCTAGACAAATTTGCCAGTATTACCATAGTGATTTTTATTAAGGGAATAAAAGGGTAGCGACGAGTTCTCAAACTGGCTTTTAAAACCGACAGGGTCGTGGCCGTGCGATAAAGGCCCGAGCTGAATGCGACATTGAGCTCTAGTTTTCACAGGTTTGTTATTTTATGCATAATGTTCAGATACACCAAGTGAGAATACTGGTCTTTGACAATGTTACCAATAGTTAGTGCCCAGTGTCTTTAAAAAGGCCTTGTCACACGAGGCATCTTCAAGAGGCAACCAACTGCAGTGCATGCCACAGTACCACTTTGGTAGAACATGAGTCATTTCTCAAATAATGTCTTACGATCCCCAAATAATAAAAAACTGTAACAAAAATGTTTACACCAACGACTGACAAAACCAGATAAATGTTCTTAGCAACACACTATAAGCAACAGTCGTAGCGTGGCTGTAACCAATGGTCATGCGCATAGTTCAAAGAAACAATGGGTCGACCCCGTTGTGTGACGGTTTTTTTTCCAGGACGAACGTGTGCAGATAAATACCCACGATTGTCCTGGAAAAAAAACCGCCACACACCGGGGTCGACCCAGGGGAGCTAAACGAACGCACCCAGTGATTTTACCTGGCAAGTCTGCTGCCACCTGGCGTTCCCAAAATCTTTCTTTCTTTGACAACAACTTTTATCTTCAATCTGCCTCTCTTTCTTGACCTAATTCACTTTCTGTTTTCTTAAAAATGTTTACTATAGGTACGATTTTCCTGTGGATATTTTGGCCGAGTTTTAACAGCGCCCTGGCCTTGGAGGATGGGCGTCACCGAGCCGTGCTTAACACGTACTTCTCCCTGGCTGCATGCTGCGTCACAACCTTCGCTATATCTACACTGCTCAATAAGGACGGCAAAGTGGAAATGGTTAGTCCGTGAAAGAAAAACACAGGGAGGTTGCAGGGAAATTAAGACTGGTGTTTATCTGGGTAAACTTTCTGTATCATGTTACCACTTTTTCACAAATTTTTACAAAAGGGAATAATATCGACTGAGTAAGTTGGATACTATTTTAAGTAGAAAATGGTTAGTCGGTGAAAAAAGGGAGATGACAGGAAAATTATGACTGGGGTTTATCTGGGTAATCTTTCTGTATCATGTTACCACTTTTTCACAAATATTTATTTAAAGGAATAATATCGCATATGAGTAAATTAGATACTATTTTATTTCTTTCAGTCAATTCTTTGTTCAACCCCAAAAATCAAAAAAACTATTTTATTTCATAACGAATGAAAAGTTGTTGCATGGCAGGCAGGATACGGAAACTTGTTCGTTATCCAGCTAAACTATGTCACAGTACAATTTGTGAATGGTATCTTGCTCATTTTAGCTCAGCAATATTTTCTGCTTGAGCAGATCTATTTGGGAAGTAACACCAAAAATTACGCAAATTCGGTAAGGTTTGGTGGTTTCCCAGTTAGCCACAAAGTTTGATTTGCAGGGGGATGGGCGACGGAAACCTAAAAACCTTCAATGATTTACTGTTACCACTTATGTTTCTTGTGATATTTGTCTTCGCGGTTTAGGTGCATATTCAGAACGCAACGCTAGCTGGAGGCGTAGCCGTTGGTACCTCAGCTGATATGATGATCCACCCGTGGGGAGCTCTACTCATTGGCATCATGGCCGCCATCTTGTCTACTTTCGGATACAAGTACATTCAGGTATCTACATCATAGTAAAATACAAATTCACTCGCATAGTCATAGTCCAAAGGCCTACTCTCTTAATGTAAAAGAGTGAAAATTTCACTCTCACGTCCGAGTGGTGTCAGTTTCGCTCTTTTTAGAGTGAAAGTCAATCTGTGTCACTCTTTTTGAGTGAGATTTAAACAAACTTCTCTCAGTCGAGTTGAAAGTACCCGTCTTTCATTCCAAAAAGAGTTGTTGCCGTAATTATGACTTTTTATTATTATATCACACAAGGTCCAGTGATTAGACTGCAGGACTGCAACCTTAACTTGTACGTTCGAATCTGAGGATTTTACAATGACTAGAACAAGTATTGTCGCATAGGTACTGAGTCACATTTTCTTGATTTGTGCAACTCATATTCAAATAAATGATCAAATAAATATATTTTAAGCAGAAAAATAGTGATTTAAACTAAATTGTAAAATTATATTTTCCAGCCTTTCCTAGCCGATAAGCTGAAACTACACGATACTTGTGGTGTGCATAATCTACATGGTATGCCAGGGATCTTAGCAGCTCTGGCTGGCGCAGTGGCTGCAGCTATGGCTACAACAGAGCTCTATGGAGACAAGTAAGTCAAAAGGATACTTTTAGGACGCTAGGTGGCGCCAGACTTGCCGACTATTTAAATCCGTTAATCACGCCGCACTGTTTTCCCCAGCCTGAACATCCGAAGTCACACCTCGAGCCTACGTCAATCCCCGTCCATAATCACCTTTCACCTACATTCGTTTCACATGGAGATTCACAGTCAAATCATATGTATATGTATTAAACAAATGCACTGCATGTAGACGACTGAAAGTGCACCTGCCAAACATCACCTCGGACCAATCAAAACACTGATATCGAAAACTTACGTCACTACGCGTTTATCCAATGAAATCGTAGCCAATGGAGTTGTAAATACTGGTTCTGTAAAGCCAATACCTGTCTTTATCCCTGCCATAAATACACGGGACCTGACTATTTAATACCGAACTAAATAATTTGTGACTATAAATGGGATACTTTTGAAGACGCTAGGTGGCGCCTGTAGACGTCACCCAAACAAAAAAGTGAACTCCTAAAGTATCGTCTACCATTAGGCCTATCTCAAATAAGGCTACTGAAGTTTATGAAGTCTGAGTTATATACATTTCTTTTCTTTTAACCGCTGCTTATTATTCCTGACCTCCTTTTCTCATCACTCTATAGTCTGTACGGGATTTTCGGCGCCCGTGCACCAGGGAAGCATGAGATGGATACCAACTCAACATTGATTGGCGATGGCAGCGTATTGGTTGAATCTCGGTCAGCTGGTGAGCAAGCTGCTTTCCAATTGGCTGCTCTAGGGGTGACTCTTGTCATTGCTATCGTAGGTGGCGCCCTCACAGGTACGTTGTAAAAATATGAGTTTTATTTTAATATTATTATTATATAATGGTGACTTTTGGGGACACTTGGTGGCAGCAGACTAACCAGGTAAAATTACTGTTCTTGGTAATGTGAGTTACTCAGAACTAAACAATGGAACTTTACCTGGTGAGTTTGCTGCCAATTAGCAGAATTTGAAGAATTTGATTCTTAAACCAGTGTAAGTTTTTACTACAAGCTAAACTTCAGAAGATAAGCTAGTAAATGCATTGTTACTTTCAAGAATTACTATGGCAACAGTGTTGATTACACCAAATTTTATGCAAATTTATTGCAGGTCTCGTTTTGAAGCTTCCGTTCTGGAATGAACCAGAAGATGAGGATCTTTTTGAGGACAAACCATTCTGGGATGTAAGTACGGTCCGTATTCCTTCCTTCCCATCAGGGCCCAATTTCATAGAGCTGCTTTATGCACAAAATTTTGCTTAAGCAAAAAAGCCCTTGCTTAGTAAAATCAGATTACCGGCCAAAACTCCACTCAATTATTATGCGAAGTAAACAACAGCTAAGTCCCAGGCAATGTATATGGCATGACATTTTTGCCAGAAATATGTGAAAAATAAGCGAGCTGTGCTTAAGTAGTTCTAAATGACCCAACTTCATAGAGCTGCTTAAGGTAAAAAAGTAGCTAAGCTCAATAAAAATTTGCTTACCGCAATCAGGTTAGCAGCCAAAATATCATGTTATATGTAGAATCAGTGACTGGTATCCTGCTCATTTCTGCTTAGCAGAATTTTTTTAAGCAGTATTCAGTGCATAAGCAGCTCTGTGAAATTGGTCCCTGTTGTAGTATTTATTTGCATGTTTGCATTGAAGCTTCCCAAAATGAAATGCTAGTAGCAGATCAATGGGGGGTGTTCCTCCTGAAATTCAGGGTTGGCTTTGCAGTGATTTAATTGGTCAATGCATCTGCTAGTGCCATATTGTCAAACGAGGCAACTTTTACAGACAACTTGGAGGCAACCAACTGCAGTGCTGCAGTGCTGCAGTGCATGCTACAGGACCACTTTGGAAGCACATGGGTCATTTTTCAAACAATGTCTTGCGATTCTCAAGAAAATTATGAGAACATTAAAATGTGAATTGATTTTCTTCTTGGAGATTAGCTGGAAGTGATAGATTATATATTGCTTCGTGTGACATAGTCCATGTACCATTCTGTCTAATGTTCGTTTTTGAAGACCAACTTTAAAAGCAAATCACTACAGGTTTTAGTCATTGTGTTGTGTTTTCTGGCTTATCTGTTTACTTAATGGTAGCTATAGCTAACTCACTCTAGTTTCTTGCAGACGTTTAAGTAGATTTTAGTGGCGGTGTGTCTTATTGTTGTTGTTCTACTAACTGTCCTTCTTCTAACAATGTCTGTTTGTTGACTTCCCTACCACGTGATATCCAATGTAAAGGTCAATGCACCAGTAAGTATATTTTGAAATATTGCTCATTGTTTTTCAATTTTTTGCTTTAAATTTTCTTTTCAAAGAGGGTAAAGTCTTCACTTGTTTATAGGCAGATGAAGCCAAAGCCGAAGCTGAAGTCGTCAGCATGTTCAGAATTTTAAGCACGATAATTGAAGCTAGCTAGTCGAAACGTTGAGACCAATTAAGAACTCACTCCGCGGTAATGAAGTTGATAAAGAGAGGTCCCCTCGATCCACTAAAAGTTTAAGTTGTCCCATTCGATTTTCTATACCTTCCGCCCAGGTAGTAGTTAAAGACAATAGACACTATTGGTAATTGTCAAATACCAGTCTTCTCACTTGGTGTATCTCAACATATGCATCAATTAACAAACCTGTGAGAATTATGAGCTCAATTGGTCGTCGAAGTTGCGAGATAATAATGAAAGAACAAACACCCTTGTCACACAAAGTTGTGTGCTTTCAGATGCTCGATTTCGAGACCTCAAATCCTAAATCTGAGGTCTCGAAATCAAATTCGTGGAAAATTACTTCTTTCTCGAAAACTACGTTACTTCAGAGGGAGCTGTTTCTTACAATGTTTTATACTATCAACCTCTCCCATTACTCGCAATCAAGAAAGGTTTTATGATAACAATTGTTGCTAATAAAACAGTTGCTGGAATTTAAGCACTTCATGTAAAAAACCTCCATATACAAAAATTGAGAGACCTGTAGAAGTTGGAGATCAATCGGGTCACAAGAAAATAGCAAAAACCCGATTACATGTACACATTTTGCCGTGTAATTTGTATTACGAGTTTGTTTCTTACAAATTTTGGAATATTCCTTTAACACCATGCTCATCAGAAACCAACCGCTTCCATATTGAACTATGTAAACTCTGACATGTTGAATCATTTCATACCATACAGGAGGTCGAGTACCATGACGTCCCAATGAATGACAAGCATGTTGCTGCTGAACACTACAGAGTCAAACCCGGAACGGCCGATGCACCAGTCTAATTAGGTAGTGTGGTGATCACATGACAGCTGGTGAGCCAATAGCAGCAGCAATTGGTATTTGGTTTCTTCTCGAGAAAAAAACAACCCAACAAAAAACTCTTCTTTTTTAATTTACAGCAAGAATTTCTTTCTGAAATCCGGTCTTGATACTATTGTTTATAAAACTCAATCTAAATAATCATGATGTTCACTAACTACGTTAACAATGAAAAACCTCAAACTATTTATTCTTTGTTTTGTTTTATCAAACATAATCACCTAATATAGTCCTACTCAACCTTGGAGGTGCAAACACAATTTTTAGCTCGTGGCTAATATTCAACAATTTATGAGGGGGGAAAAATGCTATAAATGATATTTTCTTTTTGAATTTGCATTTTAACATCTTCGAAACCGCCGAAGCTCTGGGACCAATTTCATATGGCTTGTAAGCAACAAAAAAAACCTTGCTAAGCACAGCAAAGTATGACTTAATAAAAACAGTTTTCCCGCCTAAATTACATCAGGTTTACATTGTCTTGATCTGTGCCCCATTCAATTATTTCCAAGCAAAACAACAAGTCAAGAAGTATTTTCTGCTGAACAGCTTTATGAAGTTGGGCCTGTTGTGACATGTTTTCAAAGGGTGGGGGGGAGGGATTTAAAGCCCCAAAACATCTTCAGAGTTGTTAGTGCGTTTTCACTTTTTTCTTTTTTTTATATTCAGTTATAGTAGCAGTACCTTATCTCAAGGTATAATTATTAGAATCTTGCTGCATGTATTTTATGTATTCAGGTCTGGTTTATGAGTTGCAACCATTTTTGGGGTTATGTATTCGACATCTTTAAAGGCAGTGGACACTATTTATATTGGTAATTACTCAAAAAAACGAGTTATAGGGAGCTGTTGATAGTATAAAACATTGTGTAACAAGGGTGTTTTTTTTCTTTCATTATTATCTCGCAACTTCGACGACCAATTGAGCTCAAATTTTCACAGGTTTGTTATTTTATGCATATGTTGAGATACACCAAGTGAGAAGACTGGTCTTTGACAATTACCAATAGTGTCCAGTGTCTTTAACCCCCCTCGCCTTATAACATTATTATTAATGTTTTTATCTACATGTAATCTGTTTATAATAATCTTGTATAGTGGGTTTATTTTGAGGTGAAAAAAACAACAACAACAATACACTCAGACCTATATAACGTCTTGGTATGACGGTATCATTTTAATTTCGGGTAATTTAAGCGTGACTTATTTTTAGGGGTCAAAAACCCAGAGTTTGTGTAACTTGACCCAGGCCATGGTCAGGTGGATTGCTATTCCTGATTATATTTTACCAGTTCTGCTTATGTTATGAACATAGATTTGCGTTGTTGTATTCGTATGATATCGTGTAGCACTTTATATTATGTGTGATTCTATTCGAGCCATATTGAGGCATTTGGACGTTGGTGGCGGCAGACTATTACTTTGCACAGAGTCGTATTATGATGTTGAGAGAGTTGCGATTAGAACCTTTTTTAGGTCAAAAAATGCTTTGACGACTACAGGCAGCCAGACTAGTCTGCCCATTGGGTTGAAGTAAATGTTGAAATACTGCAGTATTTCAGTATACTGATGACAATCTCAAACAAAAGAATAAGTTTTGTACAAGTCTGTTGTAGTTGTATTGTAAACCATGAGTAAATTCAGCTTGTGGATGCGATTCATGTTCTTTTTGTTAAACCATTTTGAAACGACATGACATGAAAACAAATCTATGTTTCAATTAATAATGGACAATACTCATCTGACGTCATCGTGACATCATCGGTCCCTTAATAATTATGTTTTATCGCTATATTATTGAATTAACTTTTGTCTTTAACATGTGTGTGAATCAGCATCATATAGTTTGTGTAACTACTGTTTTTTAAACCAGTAATACGTGTCATTATTATGGTTTATTGTGGTTGAAGTATGTACATTGTGCACTCGGTGGTTTAGTATTAAGAATAAATCATTTGAAATGGTCTCCTACATGTGATTTTATTTGTAATTCTTCTGTACAAAGTTTCCTGTAAGCTATTTCGTTGATAAAAATGTATTTCTTTTATAGATAATAAACTTTACCCACCCTAGCAAAAAGCAAACAGCAAAACTAAAACATCAATTCTGTTTAAACATGCACCGTAGTAAACACTTAAACTTGTTATAGGAGTTTCGAAAAACAACCCAAAATCATTGTTCTTTAAACCCCTATGCCTTATCATTACACCTGCAATTGTATGAACGTTGATGGCGCCCTGCGTAACACCTGTTGTTATTAACTTCACTGTTGCGTAACAGAGAAACTTTTACGTGCGTGAAATTGTTAAGATTCTTTTGCGCGCATTGAATGCACAACACGCCATTTTGTGCTTAAAAAACACAACACAACAACGAACACATGGACGGAAACTTGAGTGAACTGCTGAGGTTTTCTGAGCAGTTTTCCCCTGAATTGAGGGAGTACGACAGACTGGGATGCAGCAAGGAACAAGGAAGTTTTAACTACAGTGTAAGGTAGGAAAGGTTTTGTATTTTGTTGTATTTTGAAACGAGAACATGAGTAAAAATTGTATCGTTTTGTGAAAAAAATGTCGTCTGCGCTGCATTAACATGCACTAGCTAGCGGCGTTGCGTGCACTGTGTTAAGAAAACAATTCCTGGAATTAGTTGCAAATGCACTGTTGCTCCTGGCTTTTTGCCCCTGCAAAAAGTTTCCAATATACAGTACTTTTAAATTGTTAAGTGCCATTTGCTAAATGAAAAGTATGGCCTTACCATCTCAAAAAGATGAAATTCCAGACATACATTTTATGCCGTATACTGTGCGCGGTATGCACAACATGTCAATTTGTGTTGACCTACATTGAACATGTACCTCAACTGCTCGATTAATAAACTTACTATAATATACCTTGCAGGAACATAACATAAGCAGCCTACAGTACCACTCTGAACTAGAGTGTTTAATTTGTTCGGTGAAAGTACATGATTTAGTGGAGACGGAATTAAACTGTAAAATAATTCTTCAAGAAATTGCTGTTCTTCTTTACTGCGATAGCGCCATCTTGTGGTGGGTTTGGGTTTTGGGGGGTTGTCTGTTGTGACCATTGCTACCATGTCGATGTAAATTAACCGCTATTGTCGAACTATAAAAGCATTGAAAAAGTCATAGCTTGTAAAAACCATGACCATGTACGTTAATAATTTGAAAGTCTTTTTGAATGAAGTACTTATTGGTTGATTTATTTGTTGACAAATTTATCGTCAAAACAAAAAGACCTTTTATAAAATGACAACAAATAATTTAAAAATCAAAACCCAAAACAGTATTTGAATGACTGGGACCCTCGCTCCAGACAATAACTATTTGTCTATGTTCAACCTCCATGAAAGTGTTTTCAAATAATAATAAGCCTATTTTGAGAGCTTATTAGAGACTTCTGCCGAGGCTTTAAATGCTATATAAATACAGTTATTACTATTTTTCTTATTTGTGTGATTTAGGAAAGCTCGTAATTTTAACAACCCTCTATCAGTATTAATTCCCCCATCAATGTCAAAAGACTTTCAAGAATAGCATCTTGACATTTTACTGTCCAGCTCAAAAACCGAATTATCTTCCTTCTAATCTAAGCTGTCATTATTCTACCGGCCTCCGTAGATTAAAACCCAGCAAGGTTAACCCTAAATGGCATTGCCGCTGACTGTTAAAACCCTCTAAGGGACAAACCCATACATTCGAATGTCATATTGATAAAATAAAAAGTAAAAATAACAATATGTATTCCCTACCTCCCCCTTGACTATTCGAATGTCATATTGGAAAAAAAAAAAATTGTATTCCCCGTTCCCTTTGTATTTTTTGTTTTTGTATAAAGCCTTGTAAGGCACTTACATTACCCCCCCCCCCCCAATATAATTCCGATTTTTTTTTTGGTTTACTGATTTGAGTCTTTTTGCTTGTAATACCATAAAAAATAATAATCCCTTTGATGTTCGTTTCAACAAACTTGGGAAAGTACAGAACATGCTCAGTAGGCACACCGGTGTAGTAAGGATAAAACCAAACAATATAACCATCAAACTCAATTCAGCCACGGCTGCTTCGAGTGATTTTTATTATTCTGATAATAAAATTAATATGGTTGCCCTGTTCCATAGATCTCAGGATCTTCATGTCGTGAATGTTTTCACGAATAGACGGGCAATCTCGAAAATCTGATATTGTTTCAGAATAATCTGTGATTGTTTGAGAATAATCTGTGATGGGTTCGAAATGACCTGAAATGTGTTCAGAATTATCTGGACTGGGGTCAGAATTGTATACCTATCTCTAGCTACTGGGACAGGCAGTCTCGGTGGTCTAGTTGGCAATACACTGCCTTAGAAGTGCAAAGGTCGTGGGTTCGAATCCCACCCGAGTAATATGACTGTGATTTTGTTTTTACAGAGCTAGGGAAAGTACCGAGTATACAGTGCTTGCACACATTAGTGTATGGGTAAAACCAAAAATTGATATTCGTTATCCCTGTGCAAATATTCAACATCTGTTATACCTGACACAGGTTTAGATTTTATAAGAAATCGGGTCCAAATGATCTGAAGCGGTGTCAGAATGACCTGGGATATGGTCATTTGTTTGACCCTCTGTAGGTCATATCTCGCAATCTGGGGCCATGGGTCATCGTGCTGACCTACATTCCAAGCATAAAATATAATCGATCGTAAACCTAAGTCAAGCAATCATCAGTATATACTCAATGAATCCATCAGACCCAACCAAACCACAACAACAAACACTGCTAGAATGTTAAGAGGTAATGAGGTCACCATTAATGACGTCAAGACTGACGTCAGTGCTAATTTGATTATCGATTACTGAATTTGTTGACTTATTATTTTGTTGTGTCGGACTCTGTTCCCTGTCTTCGACTGTCCTTCAACGAAACGAATCAATGTTTTGTCAAACTTAAACCAAAGCGAAAAGCGTATCGTTCCTTTGCCCGCACATCTGCAATATTAGTAATATTGACAGTTGATTTAAATCTTTTTACAGAGTAAACGGATGGTTGGATTTCATCAAATAAACCAACGTTTGCCAATTGTACCTTTATAATTGTTTATTTATTTTAGTTCCATGTTTACTTCAAAATGGGAAGGATTGTTATTTCAATCTGCCACAATTCACAGAATAACATAACATGCATATAGTAACCAAATTGACAGGTACATGATGTAAAAGGAAAATATTCTGAGACCCCTGAAAAAAATGAAATTTTGAGGGCAAAAAATATGGTAAAAATGTTGATTTTGCAAGTTCTAAAAACATACTCTAATGCACGTTCTAAAAGGGTGAAATTTATAGCAATATTTTTTTTTGTCTCAAGTAAAGCCAAGGATGATACTTTGTAGTGATGTAAAAGGTTTTATGAAATATTTTTGTTTTTTGGTGGGGTGGAGTTGTAAATATTAACTAAAAAAACAGTTTTCATACCCTAAGATCGGCCTAAAGTGGCCTAAACACAAATGAACTGTTACCATGGCAACGTGTTATATTATGATTTGAATGGTAAATGTTGTTTATTTAGACCCCAAGTCCCTACCATCCACAAAGTATAAGAAAAATATTCCTTTTTTTTACCGTGGACACGTATGTCGATATTATGTGAAAAGACCCTTAAAAAGGCATTTTTCACGTTTTGGGGAAAACAGTCTAGTTTTGAGGCAGTACTGTCACAACAGGATACAATTTCCCAATGTTTTGACACCAGATATGGAAAGATCAATGTTGGCCCTAATGACAGCCGAAAGGAAAATTTTCTGAGACCCCTGGCAAGTTGACATTTTGGGGTCCAAAAATAGGGTAAAAAGGCCAATTTTGCAAGTTCTAAAAACATACTGTAATG
Source organism: Asterias amurensis (assembly GCF_032118995.1). Classification (NCBI taxonomy): domain Eukaryota; kingdom Metazoa; phylum Echinodermata; class Asteroidea; order Forcipulatida; family Asteriidae; genus Asterias; species Asterias amurensis. Next base: position 4,454,044 of record NC_092666.1, read on the forward strand.
CATGATGCAAAAATAGCACATGGGTGATATTTAAAGCAATAGTTTTTTTTCTCAAGGAAGGCCAAGGATGATACTTTGTAGTGATATAAAAGGTTTTTTGAAATAATGTTGCATTTTGGTGGGGTGGAGTTAAATATGAGCTAAAAACCAGTTTTTCAGACCCCCAAATCGGCCTAAAATGCCCAAAAAACAAAATGAGCCGTAACCATGGCAACGGGCTATAAATAGAATTGAAAATGCAATTTTGTTTACTTGCACCCCAAGGCCCTTCCACCCACAAAGTATAAAAAAAAATCATTTTTTGACCGTGAGCAACTATGTCAATTATTTACCTGAACTGACTCTTAAAGGAACACGTTGCCTTGGATCGGACGAGTTGGTCAAAACAAAAGCGTGCGAACTAACATGGTCGGCCATTTATGGGAGTCAAAATTTTGACCCCCATAAATGACCGACGTGTTAGTCGACAAGGTAAAAGGAAAACCACGCAATTTCGAGGCATGTTTGTGTGGATTATTGTATTCTACTTTTACAACATCTTTCTACCCATATGCATTTGATAAAAAACGGTTACAAACGCTTTTCAAAGACCAACTCGACCGATCCAAGGCAACGTGTTCCTTTAATAACAATAATAACAACAGCAACAATAGCGTTTCCTTCTTCACCATAAAGAAGACCTAAATTCTTTAAGACACAAATGCAACTCTTATAACCCTTTGATTAAATTCCTCGGCAAAACATTTATTCCATCAACCATTTTAAAAAGATTTCAGCAATTAGGCTGTTCTCGATGATAATTAGACTCCCCCTGGGACACACACAAACGACGCATATCCAACGGGTGTACGTGAGATGCATTAACTCATTATTATTATTGCAAGTCAGGATAATTCCCTTTTTTTTCACTCGTTGAAGTATACGTATGTAGTTGCGTGGGTTTGCATTATTGTATAACTGTTGCGGGGTTAATGTTGAAGCCAGTGACAGAAATTTAATACCAAATGCTCGGCGCTAGAAGTGACAGTTTTTTTTCGCGAGGCTTTTGTTTATTTTTTCAGTGGGGATTTGGGGACTTCTAGAGTATAGAATTTCAATTGATGTTGTTCATATAGGGGAATCTTATTAGGTTTTATTCGCATACAATTGAGTTCAGGATGAAGCGAAAGGAAATATAGTCTGGCTCCATATACCCTTTAAGGCAACGACACCATTGGTAATTACTCCAAATATTTATAATAATACCAAAACTTGTATAGCGCCCTAATCATGTGTAAACATGCTCTAGGGCGTTGAACATCGAAAAATAGACAAACTAAAACATAAGAAAATACTGAATTATAACAACGGGAGTAAACATTCTTAAAAACATTCAACAACAAACTTAATCAATAGAAAACCTAAAGTATTAAAAAGCAATTAGGTCTAAAATCTCAAATGCAAAACACTGTCACACATTGCAAGCATTAATAGTAGGCTAAAAAAAAAAAACACATGGATTATTGACAATTAAAAATCACTAAACCATTCAGTGAAAATATTCAACTTTAAATAGATGAGTTTTCAGTGCGCTCTTAAATTTGTTCAGTTCTGTTAAGTCTCTTAGGGATGTGGGCAGAGAGTTCCAGAGTGTAGCAGCCACCTTTCCAAACTGCCTATCACCATATGTGGCAGTTTTAGTGAGAGGTACTCTTAAAGAGGTAGTGCGTTCAGACCTCAATGACCTGCCTGGTCTGTATTTGTCGATCAGGTCACAGATGTACGCAGGTGATCCTCCATTCAGAGCATTGAAAGTGTGCACGATCACTTTGTACTCGAGACGACGCTTTACCGGCAACCAGTGTAACTCGATTAGGACAGGGGTTTATAATATATATCTTTATTTTGGTAACGAGTAAAGGGGAGCTGTTGATGGTATAAAACACATTAGAAACGGCTCCCTCTGAAGTGGAGTAGTTTTCGAGAAAGAAGTAATTTTACACGAATTTGATTTCGAGACCTCAGATTTAGAATTTGGGATCTCGAAATCTATTTTCTTGCATTATTATCTCGCAACTTCGACGACCGATTGAACTTGTCGAATACAGGGAATTTGAACAGAGCCTATTGCTGATTGCATTCACTTGTAGGGTTTACATTTGTTAGCTTCAATCCAGTGTGCTAAGTACTGTTTTGGTGGTTAGGCTAAATCCACTACCTTTGTGTTTATAAGTTTTCAAATTTTAGTTAGTGCCCCAAAATGGCCTTTTATGTGGAGTTAATGTTGGGATTCACCAAATGAGGGTACTGGTATTTAATGATATAAAAAGTAAACTCTGTCTGTATTTTAGAACTAAATGTTAAATTGTTAAAAGCAATTTTGAGAAAACATTGCATCTGTTAATGATTTTGGTTTTAGAAAAGAACTAAAAACGACCCCGCTCAAAACACGTACTGCTTGAAGATTTAATTGGGTAGTAGAATTGTACGCAAACGACTGTGGAAAGTCGATTGATCATTACCATTATCCAACAACAATTCCATGAAATGATTTTTAAGAAAACTCTACTTTTGATACAAGTATTCGTATGAAACAGCATTTTACAAACCCTTTTACACAAGGTCACCCACCCTCTTGTAAGATGACCAAAACCAATTTTGCATCACTCACAAAACCCAAGTCATGGTAATTTGAGGGGACATTTTCACAAGCGGGCCGGGCGACAAAGGCCTGCGGTCTATAAGCGTCATGGTGCCCGCCTGCTCCGTCGGAGCTCACGTTAGCAATTCAGATTTCTCGGCCTCTCGAGGCGAGGTTTATCGACCCGTGCCATCTGCATGTCATCTGGATGCCATGTTCGCAGAAAACTGCCCCACATACGGAAGTTCTTGTCCCCACAAAATATCTGATCGGTCTATTTTCTTGTTTGCCTTCTGGGGAAAGCTTTGTGGTCAGAAGGGACGTGTAAAATTAGTTACTGCTATTTTTCAAACACTTGTCAAATCAACTAGTTGTGGTTTTCACTAAGGGAATCAATGTGTGGTGAAGAGGTTTTCAACTAGTAGTTTAAACCCGCGCCGAGACGAAGTCTAGGTGATTTATCAAGAACCAGGCCTTCGGTGGGTTTAAACTACTAGTTGAAAACGGATTCAACACACTTTGATTCCCATTCATAAGTACCGTTTTGAAAAAGAAAAAAAACCATCAACACTTTTTGGTCAATAGGTAAAATAATTGCAAAAATTGTTATTGCTAACAACTCCTTATAAGGAGATACTGTGCGCGTCGCGCGTATCGCGTGAACTTGCACAACTGTTTCAGTAGTTGCTCTCATCTCGACCAAAGGAATGGAGAAACTGTCTTATAAACACAGCTGTGCGAGCTCGCGTGTCACGCCCATGTTTCAACTTTTTTTACTGGTTTTATATCATCCGTTCAAACAACCAGAGTGGATGAACTGTGTTAGGTATTTACGAATGGCTTTTAAAAACCGTTAAACGAGCAGTTTAAACGAGGAGTTTTAACTTTGATGGTATGACTTTGATTTTGCTTACCAATGAATAGTTTTACCTCATTAAATTCAAATAATGATGATCATGCGCCCTCTGCAGGTGGGTGGGCTGTGGTTAAAATAAAATCCAACACATAATTTGTTTTAGTTATTCAGGCAAACCTTTCTTCCAATTTGGCAACTTTGTGCTTCCAGAAACTTGTTGCCCTCAGTAAATGACATCGTACCTTGAAACAAACAAAAAACACTAAATATTCATCAAAGAAAATCGCATGGCGCCCTCCTTAACAACCATAAAACCACCCGTAGCTATGCCCTGAACAGACGTCAAGGACCACGACTCCTCAATCGACCGTTAGAATTTGGCAACATCCTTCGTGCCGCATCATAACAAGCCCGTTTACAATTCCAGTGAAACTGCCGAAAGAGACCGTGATCGTTCTTGGCCCTGGGGTAGCCTAGCGCGCCGCTTCCCCGTATAGCATCCAGCGTCAATACCACGCCTAAAGTCGTTGATTCTCAATTGCATTGCTAGATCAATAAATGTCAGCCAAAGTTCATACGATCCTTTGATTTTGTTTAGCTCTAGCTTAATCAGTAAGCTACCCTTTGCTATTTTATTCCAAAACCTGTCTATTTTATTTCGAAACCTGGGGTTTCATTAATAAGCCGTTTTGTTATTAGTAGTGTTCAACTATTATTAATCGCAAAATTGTGATAATTTGGCGGGGTTGTTTTTCATTTACTTGAAGGTTATTGAAAAGAAGTTGGTCTTACAGTTCACCATATTATTGCTTGCTTTTTTTGATAGAACCTTCTTTGCTCACTACAACCTTAAGCATGTTTGTATCAACTGCCAAGACTTAAAGGAATACGTTGCCTTGGATCGGACGAGTTGGTCAAAACAAAAGCGTTTGTAACCGTTTTTTATAAAATGCATATGGTTGGAAAGATGTTTTAAAAGTAGAATACAGTGATCCACACAAGTTTGCCTCGAAATTGCGTGGTTTTCCTTCTACTGTGCGAACAAACATGGTCGGCCATTTATGGGAGTCAAAATTTTGACCCCCATAAATGGCCGACGTGTTAGTCGACGAGGTGAAAGGAAAACCACGCAATGTCAAGGCATGTTTGTGTGGATCATTGTATTCTACTTTTACAACATCTTTCTACCCATATGCATTTTATAAAAAACGTTACAAACGCTTTTCAAAGACCAACTCGACCGATCCAGGGCAACGTGTTCCTTTAATTGTCATTATCAGTAGGGCGCCCTCACCTAGAGGTCAAAAGGCGGCCGTTCAATGGCCAAAGCCGTGCACCGACGCGTGTAAAAAACTATGCGTTTTGATTGCTTCGTCATCCTTCGATATTACAAAGGTCTTTTTGTAGATAGATAGTGAACACATAATTATAATAAACATCTGAATTACTAATTTGTTTTTAAACCCTTATCGAACTACGACATCCAGTCTTCTGGATGCCAGTTATTCATACAGAGTTTAAGTAGCGATATTATTACACTTATCCTACACACACTTTACATGCATGTGGTCAAGAAATGATAACCGTTATTAACCTACACTATAGTTAAGTTGCAATATTGCAAGCATTGCTGTAATATTTTCTGAGGGGTGATTTTGGTTTGACGCCTTAGCGTATAGGGTGGATTTGATCAAAGTAGGAAACTGGCATGTTCCCTTTTATGTGTTTATTATAAGCAAGGTGGTCCCAAACAAGGCTTAAAAACACAATTGGTATGAGGCTATAACAAAAAATATTTAATGTGGAAAGAACTCAGAGGTCTGCTGAAGGCAGTAACTTATATTCCTCTTAAAACAGTCCAGATTGGGTGAGAACCATTAAAGCCATGATTATACACTTTCGGAACAGAAAACAAAATAAAAGTTCACAGATTTACATATAACTTACATGGTTTACAAAAGGTAATGGTGAAAGACTTCTCTTGAATTATTTTTTGATGAAATGCTTTTAATACTTTTTGAGAAAACATTAAAACAATTATCAATTCTCATTATCGAGAATGACGGAATTATTTAAACACATGCCATGACTCGGCGAAATGTGCGGAAACAAGGGTGGGTTTTCCAGTTATTTTCTCCCAACTCCGATGACTAATTTAACCTAAATTTTCACAGGTTTGTTATTTTATAATATGTACAATCATGTACGTTGTGATACATGAAGTGTGGGCTTTTGGACAATACTGTTTACCGAAAGTGTCCAATGGCTTTAATGTTGAAGAAGTGTTCAATCTGATCAGATATTGATAACAATAATAACAATGAATTACCGGAAAAGCATTTGTATTCGTTGGTCTAGAATTTTCCCGATTTTATCAACATCGTGAACATTCCAAAATGTATTTATATCCTTCCGCGAAGAACATACTCCAAAATGTACCCGAATTAATTTACTTGCTGGAACACAGTAATTTTGTAAATATAGACCGTTACATGAAATATGCCCGTTACATGAATTATGTATGTATTATGTCTTGATTTAAAAGTGTTGCTCTCAAGTAGTTCTCTAAAATGTATTTATATTACTTTATTATTCATTAAGTCATAATGGCTACCTTTTGCAATTCTGAGAAAATTGTATACGAAGCACAATCGGCATTTTAACTGACAACGCTTTTTGTAGCATTTACTATTCCAATCTGCGTGTGTCTGTGAGACTGTCAGTTTTTTACTCAACAAAAGTCGTTCATATTTTCTTCATGCACCAGTTAGTTTCAGTGATACAATTATCATACTTTTGACATAATGGTTTTGTCATTTTTTGTGCAAAATGGCGACCACCAGAAACCGGTCACAATTTAACCTTCGACTCTGAAAACTGTGCGGCCTTGCATTTATTTGTATTTGTTTTGCCTTGCTATTTTTCTGAAGGAGTTTAAACCAGTCAGTTTCTATAATAATGTCGGTGCATGACATGAAAGAGGCAAACAACAATAAACTACATCAAATTAACATTTTAAAATGAATACCATTTTCAAACAAAGGGTTTTCATTTTAAAATCTTTTCAACTGCAATCATGTCACTTCACTGCAAAACCCTTACCTATAGAGCTAAACCAGATGTATTTAGGTTAAAACACATCCATAGCCTTTAAAAGCAATTTCACAAAGTGTTCATATAACAATATGATGACGTCACGATTCTGGGTCAAAGCATCTCGTGTTTCGTTTTGTCTGGGAGTCATATTTTAAAGATGCAGTTTTTATGAAAAACTAAATTTCTAATTTGATAATAAGACTCTTTCTCTCTATAAATACACCTTTTTTCCAGAATGCTTGATTGCAAATTCTTCCATCCACAAGTTAATGTAATTTGACCCGACAGTGTTTTCCCAAACTGCATATCCTAAGTATTCCGCAACCTTCTTTTCATTCACTAATAGATTTCCACACACTTTGTTTTAGACTGACTCGGGTCAAGCCTCCACAACACATCAATTTAAATAATTATCGGCTCAATGCACAACCTTGCTCAGGGAACCATACCCTTACAAGCCTTGCTTGTCAATGCTTATTATTCATTTAATTAATCTTATCAAACAACTATTTATTTCTTTATTTCCAACTAATACATTGCCTATGATTTGGTACTGATTGTGATTTTGAAACTGTGGAAATAAACTGATTGATTGAAGCCAAGCTCTTTCGTGGGTTGAGTTATTTAAACCAAAGAAAATAACGGCGGTAAAGCTCTGTTTCACGTGATATTTTTAAGAGCCACTGCCATTGGTCAATACGCTTGTGCTGTTTTTTTTTTAATGAACTTCGGCTTCAAGTTGTCGTTTCTTGCTCCACCAACAATTGTGCGTTTTCAGATGTATAAACAATGGCTCCAGACCTGAAGTCTTTCTCAGATTCAAATATTCTAGGGAGAACTAAATTTAACCCCTTTCTCAAAAACTACGTTACTTCAGAAGGAACCGTTTTTAAACAGTGTTTTATACTATCAACAGCTCTCCATTGCTCGGTTAGAAAGGAAGTTTTTTGCTCGGAAATGTTGAGCAATTACCAAATGTGTCCAAACAACTCAGATATCTAATAATACAAGACATTGATGTAATACAGTGTATCCAATGATATCACTGGTTCTCTGTACAACTAATACTTGTCCGTATCCTTACGGATAAATGCAGGGGACCAGTCAATCATTGATGTAGCTTTATATTTTCCAAAGATTTGTTGCAGGCAATTTTGATATTTTAGAGAATTCGCCGAGACAAAGCGTCGTTAAAAACAAGTCAATATTGTTATTTTCTATCTAATATACAAGACATCGTCTGCGACAGTAAGACGCATAATACCAGGAATAAGAGTCGCCCCCTAGTTTGCTTCAAGTGGTCACGTGACTGGATGTCTTTGCTATCTGTGAGTGGAATAAGTTCAAGTGCAGTGTCGTAAAGCGATACCGGGTCTTAACGCTCTTCCGTTAGGAGTAAGAGTCTTAAGAAATACTGTGTGGCCTTCGGTGTTAATGCACGAAGACGTGGCTTCTAAATAAACACGAATATGTATACGTCCGTTTAAAGGGATATCTTATCATGCATTTTTCACCTTTATTCTTCCGTTAGAAAATACTTTTCTTTTCTAGTACACAAAATGTGTAATTTAAAAATGAAAAACAAACCAAATGTTGAACACTATTGACAAAGAATTTCTTTGTGAAAACTGGTTGGGCGGAGCCACTTGCCTTGCTTGCAGTCACCTGGAAGTGGTATTTTTTCACAATTTCATCAAATAAACCAACGTTTGCCAAGTGTACCTTTATAATTGTTTATTTATTTTAGTTCCGTTTTTTGTTTACTTCAAAATGGGGAGGATTGTTTAAAGTCACCTGGAAGTGGTATTTTTTCAAAATAAAGCTTTTGTCACTAACATATGTGTTTTGATGAGTGGAATGTGAATAAACAGTTAACTAAGGTTTTAAAAAATCAGTTCTTATGTTATTTACAAATTTAAGAGTAGATCGCCGACCCGAGAGGGCGCTGTTCGTGACGTCAATCGAGGCAGACTTTGCCTGTAATGCGTAGAGTAAACACAATTGCAAAGTACATGTACGGACCAAGTCGTGAGTTTGTACGTTTAAAAAAAAAAAAATTTTTTTTTTTTTTTCCGGCAATGCCGACCAGGTGTATTGCTGCTGAATGCAGAAAAACACTTTTTGAAATGTACCAACTCACGATTTGGACGTACATGTACTTTGCACGTGTGTTTACTATACGCATTGCAGGCAAAGTCTGCCTCGATTGACGTCACAAAAGGGGTAGGCGGAGTCAGCCCCCAAACAACTTTATATATTTTTTAAACATATAAATCGTGACAAACAATTACTTAAAAAATTGTTTTATTGTTCGTAAGCACATACTCTTATGTTTGAAAGAAACAAAATTCTATTTCCAGGTGACTTTAATAATAATGTTATTGCACCAAGAAGTGCTTCTAAATAAACACGAATGCTTTTAAAGGGATATCTAAACATGCACTTTCATGTACAGAAACGAAATGTCAATTTTTGTGGAGTAGAGACTGTTTGGTGGCGATTTGAAAAACATTATATTCTACTACTCTAGACAGGCTTCAAGACAGATGTGCCGCATTATTGTTGGCACTGACTATGATTCTTGCAATATGAGATCAAACCTGTCCGAGTGTGTTTGTAAAGTCCTCGACATAACAGTGACATTTTTAATTGGTCGCATGGCATGTTGGCATGAATGGTGTGTTATAATTATTTGCTCTCCCAAAACATGCATACCTCATCCCTTCAAAGGCAAGATATATGCAATTCGTAATCGTCAAAGACCGGCATATCATTGCTTTGTGTATCCCAACATAATATCCAATTAATAACAAATCTGGGACAATTTAGGCTCAATTAGTCATCGAATTCCCAAGAAGAAAAAAAAAGAAAAAAAAAAAAAACATCTTTGTTGCTATACAATACTCCAAAGGGTGTCGTTTCTAACAATGCATTATAATATTAACAGCTCTCCAGTGCTCTTTACTTTAGTTTTATGGTCATATAACTTGTTTAGTAGAAATCGAAAGATATCAAAGAAAACCCTTTAAAGGGTCTTATAGTATGTACTTTTTTCTAACACAAAACACAATGTCCACAGATTTACATTAAACACAGTTTGAAGATTATGATAGCAGAAAGCAATTCCCTTGAAATTTTCCTTACTAAGGTGAGGTCTCGAAATCAAATTCGTGGAAAGTTACTTCTTTCTCCAAAACTATGGCACTTTAGAGGGAGCTGTTTCTCACAATGTTTTATACCATCAACCTCTCCCCATTACTCGTCACCAAGAAAGGTTTTATGCTAATAATTATTTTGAGTAATTACCAATAGTGTCCACTGCCTTTAAGGATGGGAAACTTTTCTAGTGTGAAGTAAGAATCGACCCATCAACCGTAACCTTAAGATTGATCATATATCCGGGGTATCCATCAAGCTGGATGCAGTCTCCAACACAATCGATCTGTTCTCTCAGCTTCATCATAAATAACACTCATTTATCAAAATGAGAGAAATCTACAATCCGTTAAATAGTTCCTCAGGAAAAAAAAAAGAGTTTCTGAGAAGCACGTACGGCGTCTCGGCTGTTTTTCTGGCGGAGAAACTTATAGCATCACGCCTACTCCTTTTTTAATTAAAGGGGTTTTAGTTTTCGTGTTTGCTCCAAAGTATTATAAAACCTTGTTATAGAAAACGACCATCTTTTATAATGAAGAAGTGTGGTTTTAGAGAAAGAGGTAATTTTTCAAACACACAAAGGAATTTAGTAAAATTAACAGCCTTTTATACCAGGCATATGAAAACACAGAATTCTACATGTAAAAACATTTTTTTTTTTAAACAAGATTGTTTTTCTTTCAAATGGTCTTGCATACTCGATGACCAATTGAGTCCAAATGTTCACAGGTTTGTTATTTTATGCATTATCATGTTGGGATACATGAAGTGTCGATGGTGACGTCATTTTGAGTATAGTGAGATTAGACAAGTAGTTATTGTTTTATCGATCTAAAAAAAGCATAGCATTTCAGCAAGACATTTCAGGGGAGGTTGTTCACCATGACCACCGCTAAACAATGTAAACTATGTGCAAATCTGTGAACATTTATATTTTCAATCCAATGTTAAAGGCAGTGGACACTATTGGTAATTGTCAAAGACTAGCCTTCACAGTTTGTTTATCTCAACATATGCATAAAATAACAAACCTGTGAAAATTCGAGCTCAATCGGTCATCGAACTTGCAAGATAATAATGAAAGAAAAAAACACCCTTGTCACACGAAGTTGTGTGCGTTTAGATGGTCGATCCCCATTACTTGTCACCAAGAAAGGTTTAATGCTAATAATTATTTTGAGTAATTACCAATAGTGTCCACTGCCTTTAAGCATACCCATTAACAAACAGTCCAATAAAAAAAAATCATAAAAAGGATCCGCACTTAACAAAAGTCATATTTCGGTTCAAGAGCGATCATTGACCTAACATTCTTTGCTTTTATTTTACGAGAATCGTGTTCGTAATATCCTACTTCGGTGTTTGGTAATTGCAATATTGATTGCACTTTATTGCTTGCTTCCCTTGCAATTGTACATTAGGCATTTTCACTGCACTTGTTGTAATACATAAGAAGTATATTTTAAATTACCAATTTTGATTAGTATACTACTACTTAAGATCCACTTCGTTTTGATTTCCCCAAAATTAATCGGTAATGGATTGAAGTAAGGGAAGTGCTGTACCAAGGGGGCTGTTGGAAATTGGAACAAAGTACGCAAATTACAGCACTTTTAAAAAGAATTATTTGAGATTATCTTTATTTATGTTTTTATATAGACCCTTGCATAACGAGCAATGCTGCTGTTACGCTGAGGTTTAATGCGCACGTTTGTTTGCACAGAACAACTCTTGTCCAATAAGCTGCCACCTTTTGTCTCTGTGAGGGCGCTGTTTGGGTGTGTGACGTCATACCCAAATGGATTCCCTGGATTGTTTTAGCAGGTGTGTCTTTTTCGCTATTTCAAAAACTTAAACTTTCCAAGTTATATGCTGAAAGGAAAATGTCACAAAATATAAAGTTACTTTAACATTACAGTTTTTATTTCCGTCTTCAGCAATTAAACCTTTTTTTTTTGCCCCAAAATATATAAATTAAAAATAATCTTGTCTGTAATTGTTACAACTTATAAAACAACAGTAGGGGCCCACAAATCTTATTCCAAAATGCTGGCCCATTTTTTTTTTTTTTTTTTCACCAAATATATCTACGAGACGAAAATTCCTATTCGCGCTTTTAACCCCCAAAATGCAAGACTGCAATCCTTGTAGGTACTGGTTTAATTGTCCCCCGCTAGTTCCGCCGTAAAGAAACTTCACTTTAAACCCCAACCTTAGCCCATATTCCTAATCAACCAATCGGATTAAATTGTCATTAATATAAAAGAAAACTAAACAAAATCTTCCTCTTTATTTTATAAGGGTTTCAACATCAAGGTTATTTATAAAACACATCTTTGAAAATCAAGTCCTGCGGCCTTTATGTTTGCTTTATTGGTGTCTCTTATATCGTTGTATATTGGATTGGTCCTTGTAGAATGCCGACTTCACCCCGAGGGTATGAGTTGGTGGGTGAATATTGAAATGCGAGCAGGATAAGAACTTCCTAGAAATAAGAAGTAAACTGGCGGGTGCAACCATGGCCCAATTTCCTAAGCACAAAATATTGCTAAACAATTTTCTGCTTAACAGAAATGAGCAGGATACTAGTCAAAATATGTACAATGTGACATTGTATTTTGTCTGGTAACCGTATTCTTTAAATCGTAATTTTTTGGTGCGTATAGCCACTTCTTGTGCTATGAAATTCTGTCCTTGATTGAGTCTCATTTTGGGGAGTGTTGGCTCTGAAAAGAGCCGGTTTGGTCTCGACGTTTCGGACAGTATACTCTGCGTGTCTTCACCAGAATGCTGCAGCTTTGCATGGTGTGAAGTGTGAACAATAAGAAGTATTCAAAACAGTTTCTTGGGTGTACAACCATGTCTTGAATCTCTTTTTGAGTGAGTGTTGGCTCTGAAAAGAGCCGGTTTTGTCTCGACGTTTCGAACAACAGTATAACTCTGCTCGTCTTTAAGGAGAATGCTGAAGCTTTGCATGGGAAAATATGAAGTCACTGTGATTAGTAAACTTGTGGGTATTGTATTAAATCCCCTTTTGAGAGTTGGCATTTAAAGACCGGTGTTTGTCTCGACGTTTCGAACAGTATACTCTGCTCTTCTTCTTATTACTCACACCATGCAGGATTTTACCCCATTCAATATATTGAGCCACCCTCATACCATTGACTTTTCTTGTAAACATACAAACAAGCAATTTATGAGGATTCAAAAACCTGAAAGTTACATGACTATTTTCTTTACAGTGACAACATTATGACGTTTATCTACTTGCTGTGTGTATAACGTTCTTTAAAGTCACCTGGAAATATAATTTTTTTTCTTTCAAACATAAGAGTATATGCTTACGAACAATAAAACAATTTTTTTAGTAATTGTTTGTCACGATTTATATGTTTAAAAAATACATAAAGTTGTTTGGGGGGCTGACTCCGCCTACCCCTTTTGTGACGTCAATCGAGGCAGACTTTGCCTGCAATGCGTATAGTAAACACACGTGCAAAGTATATGTTCGTCCAAGTCGTGAGTTGGTACATTTCAAAAAGTGTTTTTCTGCATTCAGCAGCAATACACCTGGTCGGCATTGCCGGAAAAACCTTTTTTTTTTTTTTTTGAAACGTACAAACTCACGACTTGGTCCGTACATGTACTTTGCAATTGTGTTTACTCTACGCATTACAGGCAAAGTCTGCCTCGATTTACGTCACGAACAGCGCCCTCTCGGGTCGGGGTCTACTCTTAAATTTGTAAATAACATAAGAACTGATTTTTTAAAACCTTAGTTAACTGTTTATTCACATTCCACTCATCAAAACACATATATTAGTGACAAAAGCTTTATTTTGAAAAAAAAAACTTCCAGGTGACTTTAAAGAACTTGTCTTGCTTGAAATTTTACTAGTAACCGCGAAGTAGATTAAGTTATTCCTAATTTCGCCACTGAATGGGGGACCAACCTATTAGTACAATTGTTTTATGTCAGCTAAAGTTAGTTATATTCATTTCAAGTTGTCGTGAATGTTGTTATTGGATGGATTGGTTGTTTGATCGGTTGGTCGAGGAATTGATTGTTGATTGACTGTGTTCTTACAAAGTAATTCAAAAGGATAGAAACTAAGTTGGCAGCAATAAATTAGATGTATGAGTTTCAAATCTAAAACGAAATCTGTGCCCACATCACCACCTTGGCATAATCCACGTGACAGTATTTGAAGTTTGCTGTTATGTATTATATGAAGCCCGACTCGATGACAAGATGAAGATTACATCCCCAATAAGCAACATACAAGGCTGGAAAGGTCTTTAAGATTGCATCTCCCACATGAGGATGTTAAGGTTTTTGTTTTTCTTCAGAAAACCGAGAAAGCTTAGCAAGTCGCGGGAGGTTGTTCTAAGCTCCCCACCCTCCCCCTCGCTTTCCTTCGTTCCTATCCTTCCAGTCAGGGACAGAGCATCTTGAAGATTTCCTTGGCCGCAGAGGCTTGAGATCTTTAAGACGCAAGGACGTTCCCCTCATCTTGGCGACTTCCCGTTCCATGCTCAGTAACAATCCGATTTTCTCCCACATACTCTGTTTTCATCTGTTACACCCTTCCGACGGCCGTTGCATGTCTTGTCTTTGCCCTCCCGATGACCGTTGAATATCTAGTCGTTGTCTTTCAAACGGCCGTTGCATGTTTTGTTTTAAAAATAATCTAAGTTGAAGTTTCGCTTTCGAAGTTTGAGCATTTTTTTTACTCATCCCATTATACAACGGCCGCCGGGTATTGAGTCTTTAAAAAAAGTAAACACCAGAGATATCCGTCTGTTTCTGTGATACGTTATAAAGACACAACTTTTCCATGACCACATAACCATAAATGGTCTGAAATACTCTACTGACCAGTAAAATAGGTCGCTGATAACTATCCCTTTTCAACCAACGATTTCGCCCACTGTTTAACATCGCCATACATTATTGGATTGTAGAGATCGTATCTAAAGAAATGGTACAAAGACCCTCGTGCAATACACTTCACTTCCTTTTCCCCGCGTAAACCACTTTTTTCCCCGCGTAAAATTTCGCGCGCTAAATGCCCATTACACAGTATCAGATGGAGGTAGCATGGTATCTATGTTCTACGAGGCCTAGGGCGAGATTAAACGATGTGAAGGTGATGTAATGTTAAGTACAACAATGGATCAAGTAATTCTGAATTGAGATTAGAAGAGCAACAAGCACGTAGGCATCTCCTGCATGAATCAAGTTGCTTAGAATTTCATGAACAAGTCTCATCAATAATATTATCAGTCAGCAAAATATACGAGCTTGCAAAATTATTTAAGGCAGAGAATATAACAAAAAATTACTATGCCGATGCCCTTTCTACTTGTTGCTTACAAACTATGTCCCACAGAAGAGATGAAATATTGTGCCTTACATTTGCCCAAAAACTGTATTTCTCATTCTATGTCACGTCACTCAGAAACACTGTTTTTCTTTTTCTTTTGGTGTTCCATGTTTTTATCGTATGTCTTTGTGGCCTTTGTGCCGTTTTCATATAAATATATATTTTTTAACATATTTATTGTAATGTTTGTAATTCAAATACAATTCAGCTTTTAGCTGTGACTTTTGAAATGATTTCAATAAACCAGTACTCCATGTTGTCTGTTTTGTTTTAAAGGCAGATAGTCTGGCCCCTAGTCATCTGGTTGTGTGAAAATCCGAACCCAATTTTGCCCTATGGGAGCATGAACGATAGAGGGACTAGACCGTCAGGCATAAGTCTTTTTGGGCATATAAAAGCATACATATAAAAGCCACAAGGTGTTTTCTTTTTCGTTCAATATTGGGTTGAAAATATATATATATATATATTTATAATTTGTTTGCAACGTCGATATTACACGGGTTTGTTATTTGATGCATTTATGTTAAGATAAACCTTGTAAGTGATGAGTTTTTGACAGTTCTAGTTACCAAACAAAAACATTCTTTAACTAAATGAAACAAAAAAACCATGGCATAGGCTGTTTTCAGCATAAACCATATAAACATTTCGCTCAATGTAAAATGATATCAAACTGCAATCTAAGCTACTGGTAATGATCAATCAGGGTTGGTTGGGGGGGGGGGGTCGTGGCATCAAATAGTAACTACAAATCATCCCACATTGTAAATGAATTCATGGACATGAACCAATGGAGCGTTTAGCAATCAAGACAAACATTTGTGATTTATAATGACTGGTGAACAAACTGTCAACACCTCAACAAATATGAGCCGTAAACAAGTCTAAATCATTTCACGCCGAAAGCAGTATTTTAAAGAAGTTCAATCTGTTGTCTAGAACACTCCAAGGAGATTAAATTCCTTGTCGAGATTACGCAAATTAGCTTCATTGGAGTCAGGGCCCAATTTCATAGAGCTGCTAAGCACGAAAACTCGCTTAGCATGAAATTTCCTTTTGATAAAAACAGGATTACCAACCAAATTTTCATTTTTTTGTATATTGCTTGTCACTGGTTTTCAGATGAGTTTGCTTATACCTGAAAATCACGTGGAAATTTGGTTGATAATCCTGTTTTTATCAAGACAAAAATTTTATGCTAAGCAAATTTGTGTGCTTAGCAGCTCTATGAAATTGGGCGCTGGATTGTAATAGTTATTTGATCTCGGGGGTTTTGTTCATTCGGGGATGTATCTGGCCATTCCGGGTGTGATATTGGTCGGCACCTCAGCCCCGCCATACTGACTGGTTCACAGGAAATAGAATTTCTATTATAGCTTGATGTTTCGTGCGTATGTATACGTTTCACAAACAAGTTGTTCTTTTTTGTGTTTCAAAATGGCCGCTGGCTAGACTCAACTTCGGAATACATTGTAGCGCAGATCGATTTATTAGAAGATTTTTTGAGGTTGCAAAATGGCAAGTTACGGTAAATGGTTACCAGGATATTGTCTGAAGAGTACGGGGTGGATTGTGATATTATCACAACTTATTTTATTGTGTTCTATCGTGAAAATCAATAAAAGTTTAGTCTAACCTGTCTTTATTGCGCATGCTCGTACTTCAAATGAATTATTCATTATTGCACAATATGACTCAATATACAAAACCTGACTTCACAAAATGGCGTGCCGTGTTAAGTTCAGAACGTAGAAGAAAAAACATGCGGTTTAGAGGCATATTTGTGTGGTTCATTGTATCTACCTTGAAACCATCTTTCCAACCATCATAACAAACGGTTTCAAACGCTGTTCATAGACCAAGTCGCCCGATCCAAGGCAACTTGTCCCTTTAAGGGTCTACGCTTCTGTATACTCAAGGCATCTTACACAGAAAGTATTAAGGTGCCGATGTGTTTTATCGATGTATCGACCAAGGCCGCTTCTCAACTCGTTTTCGCGCCTTTTGTTTGGTTTGCGCGGGAAATATATCTTGACAAATTACAGTAGCAATCGGTTTGTGGGTGATGCATTAACCATGCAAAGTGGAACCAGTATTGACTACTGTTAACCTAATGTAGCGAGAGTGAAGCATCTTAAATGGATACGGGCCGGGGTAACAACAAAAATGAAAACACCAATGAAGGAGGAATGATTCTGTAATGAACCAGAAACACGAAAGATTGATAGACATTTATCTACAGATGAATGAGTTTTAATTATTTGGTAGTATTCTCATGGAAAGTGGAGCTGATTTATAAGATGTCAAATTTAATTATTGATATCTTAATTAATTCCGCTTGTTATTATGTACGGAATAGAAGTAATTGTTTTAATCAATTGTGCTTCATTTTTTATTCATGGTTAGGCTTGATTGGCTTTGTTATAGCAATCGTCTCATTTGGTCTGGTCTGGTCTAAGAAGTACAAAAAAATTTGACATTAGGACTTTGGGCCAGTCCGATTTCTGCTCCAGACGGCTTTGGCGGCCATTTTGTCAAAGATGATCGAGAATTTTGTATGATTTGCTGTTATACCTATACACGATAGTTAAGGTCATTAATGTGTGGTTTTAATACTGATTATGTATTTGTCACACAACAAAATACAGATGCAAACATAACATTCTTGTTCTTTTGCAAATATTTCAGTTTTCCAACCCGAACAATTTTCAGAGCATATCAAATCTGTACAAGTTTTACAAATCAATAATGTGTGTTATTCGAGTGATTGTAGCGCTATAAGGAGCTTTCATAACTATTGAATAAGAGTTGTTAGTATTACAAGTTCGAGTGGTCGGGCTCTAAGAGCGTTCATAACTTTGGATTGGCGTTCTTCCTTGTAGCGACAGAGCTTTGTCGACCATAATCAATCTTACTTAAATTAATCATTTGTCTGTCTAAACAGCCATGAGCTAATGCCACTCTCACTGCTGCCTCAGCCAAGATTGTATGTTGTATTTATGGTTGAGGGGGCACATATCCCTGGGGAACTTACGAATGGTACGTGTGAACGAGTTGAGTAGGCTGGGGTTTCTGGCATAATCAAGTTGATGCTGGTGTAGACTGCCTCAGCCAAGATTATGTATCAGAGATTGTTGAGTTACCCCGGGGATGGACGATGAGCAAGTGTGAATGGGTTTGAGTGGGCAAGGGTTTCTAGCGTTGGGACTAGTCTTATCTCGAGTTAGGACCAGTTACTCGTCCTAACTTGGGACTATCCATGCAATTTGTATATCTCCTAGGACTAGTCCTAACTCTTTGTGAAATCGACCCCTGGTCTTACAGACCCAATCATTTCATTGGTTACACGTGCAGTGACGTAGGCTTTCCGTATCTGTGTTTTGATTGGTCCAAGGTTTTGTCAGGTGCACTTGCGGTCGTCTACATGCAGCTTGTATAATGTGCATGTACATGTACATGGATTTAATTAAATTCAAATAAAAAAGTAAAAAACAAAACATGTATCGTAGTAACATCATATTTTATAGAAAATAAATTCGTAGTATACTGTTGTATACTTTTGTGCAAGGCATATTTCAGTGACGTCATTAAATGGTTTACTGAAAACTAGTGATAAAATAAGCTTCTTCTTTTTTAAAACCTAAGTTGATGATTTATTTTCTTTTTTGCTGGTTTTTATATACTTCATGAGCAATTCAGCATTCATCCACGAATCATGTTATGTCAATAACCCTCTATGAAATAAAATGATGTGCCATACCTTCAAATTAACGGCAACTAAACTTAGCTATTTTATAACTTCCATGAAGGGATAATGGACATATAACCGAAGGCTGAGTGCACAAAGTGTAAGACACGATTTAGTCCAGTAGGCCTTTTACGTGCTGTAACTTTTACGCGTGTTTCCTGGGATGGGAGGCGCTTTCTAGTGTTTAAAGCGTGTCTAATGCATAACCGGAGTGGGCCATTCACCTTCCCTGTCTTTAAAAATACTGCCGCTGGACAAAATTGCTGTAGCAGAAAAGACTTAAAGGAACACGTTGCCTTGGTTGGATCGGTCGAGTTGGTCTTTGAAAAGCGTTTGTAGCCGTTCGTTACAAAATGTATATGGTTAGAAAGATGTTTTAAAAGTAGAATACAATGATCCACACAAACATGCCTCGAAATTGCACGGTTTTCCTTTTTACCTCGTCGACTAACACGGTCGGCCATTTATGGGAGTGTTCGGAAAGGAAAAAATACGCAATTTCGAGGCACATTTTGTGTGAATCATTGTATTCTACTTTTAAAACTTCTTTCTAACCATATGCATTTGATAACAAACGTTTGCAAACGCTTTTTATAGACCAACTCGACCGATCCAAGGCAACGTGTCCCTTTAAAATGATGTAAAATGAGATATCTTCGGAATCATAAAGGGTAGTTAAATTAGATCTAATGTTGCAGACAGTGTTCATGCTTTGTATGAACCACCATAATACTAACAGTGAAACCATGAACATTGTTAAGCATGTATTGTCCGAAACAGCTGTTTTTTGTTTAGTTTTGTTTATTAGGTTTTCAAATCAAGTTTTTTCTATATGCCCTTCATTTAAGAGGGAAATAATTCACACAAAATGAGTATAGTATGAAATTCATGATCAATAAGCTTCCAGTTTTTTTAATCCCAATCCTGTATGAAACCTTTAAAGACACTGGACAAGGCCCACACTTCGTGTATCACAACTTATATATAAAATAACAAACCTATGGAAATTTAGGCTCAATCGGTCATCGGAGTCGGGAGAAAATAACGGGAAAACCCACCCTTGTTTCCGCACGTCTCGCCGTGCCATGACATATGTTTAACCCTTTAGTCCCTGCACCGCCCGAGTTTGCCGAAATGATTTTTCAAGATTCTTGCAGTAAATTACTGGAATCATAGTTCAACATTTACTAAGGCTGATTTTTATAAATACATGCACAATTTGTGACCCTTTCGGAGATATTTGTACAAGTCCTTATGGGGGGGGGGACACACAATAAACCCCCTCGTTAAACGCCTACGGTAGTATTTATGGCGACTATTTTTGTATAATGATAAAATGGACACAATAGCTTTTCAAGGCTTTTCTCTGGCTCAGTGCTGATTATTTGCGAAGGCGTTACTTTTCGACAATATCACCATAAATGATAAATACAGTTTCCTTTGTGTTTACTAATGAGCGTTTTGTTGGGTAAGAGCTAAAATTATTTCATCATCATTAGCTTCGACAGGTCAACTGTGAAGGGATGAATCAATAATGATCTTTAAAAAAAAACTGGATTCACCAATGCGTAGACCTACTAATGACTATCTAGTTTTATTTTGATGTTTCTTTTTATTCTACAAACAAAATCTATAGCGAGGTTTTCTCCTACCGCATAAAACAGTGTATCGCTTTACGTGGCTGGGCGGTCCAGCGGCTAAATGGTTAATTTAAAGCCATTGGACCCTTTCGGTACAGAAAAAAAGAAAAAAGTTCACAGAATATTTACAAATAATTTACAGGGTATACAGAAGGTAATGGTGAAAGACTTATCTTGAAATATTATTCCATGAAATGCTTTACTTTTTGAGAAAACATCAAAACAATATCAATTCTCGATATCGAGAATTGCGGATTAAAGTAGGATTGTGAAGTACTCTATTATGAACTGATGCCGCTTGTCATTATGATAAGTTATTTCTTTGCATCTTAACTATCTACGTTTCCACAACTGATATAAATAAATGTACTTCACGTGACCCGATAAAGTACTGCCTTCGAAAGGTTCAAGAACTGGATAGAAACCAACTTAATATGCGCGCGATTTGTTTGTGCTTGACAATCGGATGGTAATTAATTCGCAAATGGCGCAGATGGAACAGGTGTCCATGCTATCCGTGCACTTATAGGATTACTATTTGGGCAGAGTGTTTTATTGCCCAATCAAGGTCAGCATAGCTGGAAGGGTATAGGAAGGGGCGTGTCAATGCTCACAAAAAGGGGGGTTAACACGTGAGATGATGTGTTTTTAAACATCAACTTAGTTCTTTTTCTCATTAGCTTGATTTAGTTTTTTTTTTTTATTACATCAGGGCTTGTATAACATAACATTGTGCTTACGGAGCATCCCTTAGCAGAATTTCTATAATCATAACGCTGTTTACCGCACGGGTAAATACTGGCTATACCCTCGGTATGCACACGAGTGACGTTACAAAGCAAATGTGTGGTGGACGTTCATGCGCGCTTAGAAATGTTCTGCTTACGTGAGAAATCACGGTGAAAGACGTTTATGCTTACGCACATTTTTCTGCTCAAGACGCACACAAAATTGCTTACGAGTAAACAACTTTGTGAAATTGATCGCGGGAGGCATGCACTTGTCTTTGAGGTCATTTTGGTCCTAGTAAATGATGCAATATAATTCTTTCGAATTGGATTAATTTTTATTTCATTATCATGTGGGGGGATTTGATTAACCTAAAAGAAACATACACGTTGTTTATACTGTCGTGATGCAAGGTTGCAACTGTGCTTTTATAGGCGTGTTCCTTTAGGGTCAGTTGCCAGTCGTGTGCAGGCCTGCATGGTCCTGTGTACTATATTAATATAAGGGTATTACTACTGCAAAGTGATACCAATTTATAAACAGAACATTATAACATGTGCCAAATTTCATGGAGCTGCTTAAGCCGAAAATATTGCTTAGCAATTGTCTGCTTAGCACAAATGAACAGTACCAGTCACAAATTGTGCAATGTGACATTGGCTGGTACCCCTACTCTGATAAACGTAGTTTTGTTGTGCTCTCCACAAACCTAACCTAATCATAAGTTCACAGTGTGAATTTTCACTGCTTCTAATTCTACCTCACGCTAACATCTACAGACATTTCTCGGTCTCTAAGCAATCTAATGGAATGAGGTTGTCTAAGTGAACCGCCAATTTTCCGACACCAGATTTGTTCTTGAGATTGAATTTTTTTCTCTCGATTTGTCGTGGGTTCAGAATGGAGTAGGCCTATCTATATCATTAATCTTATGCTCCCGTTTGACATAGATTTAGCTTCGGTAGTTTGAGTTATCATGTTAAAGGGGAACTAAATCATATAATAGTTGTACACTCTGAATTCTTTCTTTGATATTTGGTTAGTTGTAATACTCATTCTTCGGTACTCAGTGAGTTTTAATTCTAGTTCGTTCTTACTCACTGAGTTTTGATACCCTTTATTTTATAGCCAATGCACTTTATCACTCATTTATTCTTTGGTACTGTGGTTTTCAACACTCGTTGAGTTTTGAAATCAGTTCGGTGTTTTTCGTTCAGATTTTAATGCTAATGTCTTGATACCTCGAGTGAGTTGTATTACCGTTTCACATAGATTCAGCTATCCGTAAAGTGGTTTCTTGTTTTCATATTAAAGACACTGGACAAATTCGTGGAAAATTACTTCTTTCTCGAAAAAATATGTTACTTCAGATGGAGACGTTTCTCACAATGTTTTATACTTATTACTATCAATCCACAGCTCCCCATTACTCGTTAGCAAGTAAGGGTTATGCTAATAATTATTTTGAGTAAGTACCAATAATTAAAAGAAACTAAATCACTGTTATATACACTCAAAAAAAAGAGAGGAAATTCCAGTCGGAACTGAACCGGAGGCTCGGTCCCATGGGGCCTGACTTCTCGGGGTCGGATACAACCCGGAATATGTGCCAGAATTACACAGAAACGAGTCAAAATTACGCAGAATCCGAGTTACTTATAATCAGTGAGTCTTACAACTCGTTCGTTGTTACTCATGTTTTAATTCCATCTTGTTGATACTGAGTGAGTTTTAATACTCGTTTGTATAAAACACTCAATGACCATCTACAACCTATTTTCTTGTGAGCAAAGTTATGGTTCATTGGTTAATGTGCTATGCCTCCTGCCATTAACCAATAATGTAATATTGCCGGGTTTAACGTGGTTTGCTTCCCCTGCAAGCCAGACTAAAATTACATTATTTGCCTCGAATACTCGATGCATTGAAAAGCTTCCTCATCCGGCAGTAACTCTGGTCTTAAGAAAGGGTGATCTCAGTAGACGAATAATAAGGGGAAGACGGTTTTGTTCAAGACTTTGATGGCAATCGACAAAGCGAAGAGTCGATGTCATAACAGCGTATGATGTATTTTTCATTTTTATCAAGTTAGCTTTTCTTTTATCCTTCCGTTACGTGGTAGGAGTATAGTGTGTAAAGACTTGCACCGTGTGCGTTGTACCCTGTGTACTATAACAATAATGATACTGTGATTTCCGTCCAACCAGAAAGGAGCCAGACTATTACCTTTTTTTTTTTTCATTCAGCATCGATCTGGATGCATGGTTTAAATGTAGCGAGAAGAGATGGCTGGAATATTAAAGTTTGCATAATGTTTATTGTAAACACTTATAAAAAACTAAATCATTTTATGTAAAATCGTTTCCAAAAACATTTTAATAAATATATATATATATACATTTTTGCCAAAATGCATTGCACGAGTTGTAACAAACGCCATGGGTAGACGTTCAACAAAAACTGATATTATGTAAACTTTATTGTAAAATAAGGTTTGTGGTAATTACACCATGTAATAATAATCTCTAGATGATTTGAGATGGTTCTGAAAAGAACCGTTCAATTGATCGCTAATCAGGGGAGTTCTTTTGCCTCAAATAGTTTTTGTAATTACAAATAGTACCTAATACATTTTTGAAGGGTTTTGATACCTTTTGTAGATCACGTTTTTATCCTTGACGTGATCCCCACTCACTGTGAATAAAGACATAAACATATTTTGTAGGAGAGTCGCCTAAATCCGGTGTACGTGCTCAAACAATTTTCGTCTCATGAGAAACTATTTTTGTGTGAAATTGTTTTACTCATTTCTCAAAAACCCAGCACCCTAACAAGACCGTAATGTAAATCTGTGGATTTGTGTTTTGTGTCCTACATTGTTACCCCAACCCTACTTAAAAGTAGCGATATATGTTTGACTAACTAAAGGATCGTAAATTATTTGCACTGGATTATCCAGTAGCTTGTGTTGACACGACCTACAAAGAGACCACTTGAAATAATGATAACGCGTGGTGAATTCTGCCGTTTTCATAAATAAAACATTGGATTCAGTCTTCACGATACAGCAATATCTGAAGGCTATCAATTGTCCCCTTTCATGAGATTTTGACTTCATCTTCTTCTCATTCTTGTTTTCTTTAAATAATGTGAGTGGGATCCAAACGGATATGTAGGATTTGAGCTTCGCACGCGAAATAATATAGTAAACAAGAATAGAGTTTAAGAACGCAATCCAATGCAAATCAATGCACTCGTTTTTTATTTGAAATCAATTTGTACGGTGTCCTTAATAATTAGAGCCTTAAACTTGAGCCTTAACTTCCCAGTTTGGGATGAAAAAAAAACTAGACTAAATATTTTAAATTGTGCTACAAGCTTGAGCTTGTTTTGTGTGTGGGTCACTCATTTTAAGATAGCCTGAACATTAAGTCATTTTCAATTCTTGTTTTATTTTTTTCCAACATACAACGAATAAGTGATATAATTTACATTACATCTGACGTCACGCTTCGAGCCTTGTGAAATTACGCCAGAGAGCTGCTGTTGAGCCTTTACATAATTACCTTTGACCTTGCATCATTTCACGTTGATTTCATGGTTCTGGAGATTCGCAGGTAAATTCGACTTACATGTCTATATACATATAAGGCCAACACCTGTACCCAAACAAAAAGTAGCTATAAGCACAACAAAATTATGCTTACCAAAATTAGGTTACCAGCCAAAATCACATGTCACAACTAGTGACTAGTATCTTGCACATATTTGCTCAGCAGAAAATTGTTAAGCAAAATTTTCTGCTCAAGCAACTCTTTGAAAATGAGTCCTGTCCTTTATCCTTGCGGACAGCCTCCTTATCCGTGCGGACAACCAGTTATGTTTTTGTTGTTGTACCAAGTGAGGGCGCTATATTGCAATACTGGCTCGGTTACTCTCAAAAACTAGTCGTGGTCTTACAATGAACACTGTGACGTTGCGCAGTAAAGTGACACGCGGAGTAAGAGAATTTGCCCAAGTGGGGGTATAAAAGCCAAAGCTTCAGAGTGATGAGGCTGTAGATTCGTAGCTCAATGGTCAATTCGTCGTATGGTTATCCCATGAGTACACTTGAAGCATGCGTTCATCTCCGAACAAGACCGAGGCTTGTGGCTGATGCTACCGGGGAGGGCCAGTTGTTTTCTTCCCCGGTCGGCTACGCGCGTCTGTCTCGCCAAGGGAGTAAATCCCGGTGCTTGGAAAACAAGTGTTTTCTCACCAAGCTACACCTGAGTCATTGTGATGCTCTCGTCTGATATGACGTAGACTCATTCTCAAGCCGTCACCAGAGGAATCATTTCAGATGTGGACAAACAACGTGGCTCATTTTTTGTCTTCAGTGTCGAGACTGATCAACAAGGTCCTGCTGTAAAACAACGCATTCCTGTACACTTGTTTTTTAAGATCGCGGCTTCTTATGAGAGGAAATGTTCACCTAAAAACCTCAAGATTTGTAACTTGCAAATACATCTTAAGATGCTACACGATAATATAATCATTGCAATTTGGTGTTCAATGAGCTCTCGAAAAGATTGAGTTAACTGAAGAGGAAAGCTGGAAACAGTCTCAACTAGAAAAACAAACAGTGACGACTCGGATGTCGGGTTTTGAAACTTGAGTGACAAGCTTTTGTGAAGAGTGCACATTGCCAACATTCAAGCGTGCTTTCTAAATTGTTAATTCGGCAACTAGAACTAGGACCTTCAAAGTGAGCAGTTGTTTCAGGTTTGTTTCCTCTGTGGAAAAAACCCGCACTTTTAATAAGCTATTGTGGATGTTTGCTTTCGTAAGAGCGCTCAAAGTTGAGTAAATCTGTAAAGATGGGTTCCGAGACGCTTAGCAGGACCAACATTACTGATCCATACCCGCCGAGGTGGGACGAGTTTGCCCCGTCCGCCCTCAACCCGACAGGCCCGCCAGAAACAGATGATTACGTGGACTATATCTACGAATTCATCAAAGGGATGGTGTACCCAGATGCTCATGAATGGTTCCTCATTGCGGCTTATGTGGTTATCTTCGTCACTGGTGTCATCGGGAACTTCTTGGTGTGCTTCGCTGTGCTGAGAAATGAACACATGCGAACTGTGACTAACTACTACATTGTGAATTTGGCTCTTTCTGATATCTTGGTTGTGTTGGTGTGTTTACCGCCTAATGTCATGGTGGATGCGACTGAGACTTGGTTCTTTGGTGATCTGGCCTGCCATATCGTACCGTATATACAGGTGAGATAAACATTTCCTTTAATATAAATTATGCACGTTTGAAATTCACAAAGAGTTAAGACTAGTCTTGCCTCGAGTTAAGATGAGTTGCTCGTCATAGAGTGACAAGCTTTTGTGACAAATTCGTCTTATTATTTATGAATTTAAAAGAAAAAATAATGTCTGATTACCTCTGTTGACTCCATTTTTCTCCTTCCAATGTATAATAAAACAGTTCAGGTTTAAAATGTTTACGTAACCCTCCCCGGGGTTAAGGGGTGTGTTCCAAGTTGGAATAAAAACAAATGGACTATCCTTAAGGACTAGCTAGTCTTAAAGGAACACGTTGCCTTGGATCAGACGAGTTGGTCAAAACAAAAGCGTTTGTAATAATTTTTATAAAGTGCATATGGTTGGAAAGATGTTTTAAAAGTAGAATACAATGATCCACACAAGTTTGCCTCGAAATTGCGTGGTTTTCCTTCTACTCTGCGAACTAACATGGTCGGCCATTTATGGGAGTCAAAATTTTGACCCCCATAAATTGCCGACGTGTTAGTCGACAAGGTAAAAGGAAAACCACGCAATTTCGAGGCATGTTTGTGTGGATCATTGTATTCTACTTTTACAACATCTTTCTACCCATATGCATTTTATAAAAAACGGTTACAAACGCTTTTCAAAGACCAACTCGACCGATCACCCAAGGCAACGTGTTCCTTTAACTCGAGAGTTAGGACGAGTTACTCATCCTATTTTAGGACTAGCCTTAAGTTTGTAATATCCCTTAGCGTACTACGACTGCGTACTCTACTATGAAGTATATTTTACAGTAAGAACCGGACTATAGTTCTTTTCTTTTTGAGGTGGATCTCACAAAGGGTTAAGACATAGTCTTATCTCGAGTTAGGATGACCTACTCGTCCTAAATTTAGGACTAGCCTTAAGTTTTAAATATGTCCTAAGACATAGTTCTAAGTTAGGACGAGTTAGTTCTAAGTTAGAACTAGTCCTAAGTTCTTTGTGACTAGAACTAAGGACTAAGATCTGACAATTTGTAAGATCTAGTCCTAAGTTCGAAGTTCTAAGTTCTTTTTGAGATCAACTAGTCTTATCTCGAGTTAGGACGAGTTACACGTCCTAACTTTTTTAGGACTAGCCATAAGTTTTTATCTCCTGTAAGATTTTTGTGAATCGACCAGCAAGACACCTTTAGAAATTATTTCAAATATTATTCTAACTAGGTGTACCCCAACGTTACATTAAATAACAAATATGTAGAAATTTGGGCTCGATTGGTCCTCGCAGTTGCAAGACAATAATGAAAGAAAGAAAATACCATTGTTGCACAATGTTTGTGTGCTTTCAGATTGCTGAGAAAGGCTGAACTCATAAGCAAAGAAAACGGAGCTCTTGAAACACCAAGATTGAAACTTCCTTTTCAGGGCATTACTTTTACGAACACCCGCAGAAACAAATACTCGTTTGAATTTATGTGACTGTAGATTCTTCTCACTGTATCTAACCTTGGCGTATGAACTTCACTATTAAACTGCAAATGAACTTTGCTCTTAAGAAGTTAATTAGCATCCCTTCCTTTTGAAGTTTCAGTTCTCAGAATTGAATCAACCCTCCCCCCCCCCCTACGAGTGGATCAAGGTTTGTACCTGATGCTCACTTATTATAAACTCGATGTAAACAAGTGTGCCGCTGTCATAGTTCTTGTGACGTAGGTTTTGTGTTTTCAGCCACCTTGGAGACGGTCACTTTACCTATAGCTTGAAGAAAGAAAGGTTCAGTATTTGGCTTGGGGTGCCATTCCTTTGGGAGCCTCTCTTACAATAAGAGCTTAACGGCTCTTGGTACTTAAAGCTTTGATTGTGGCAGGGCCTTGTCTTCTTTGGGTTGCAGTGCTTGACTGTCTTCCCCTGGGAAAGAGGATGGACCAGTTTGAAGTGATAAAGGACTTTCCTCGTCCTCTAAAGTAGTCATTTCAACGAAAACCTTGTTTACTGCTCATTAACAAAATAGTCATCTCAGTCATTTTGAATCTAGACTTGGATTTTGTTTGTGGAGGATCTTGCCACTATAAAGTGCGACACGAATAAGGAACCCACTCTTCAAAATCCCACCAGTCTAAGATCGTTTAGACGAATAAGGAAATCACCCTTAAAAATCCCACCAGGCTGAGCTCGTCATACAAGAATAAGGAACCCCCTCTTCGAAATTCGTATAAGAAAGCTGGCTCGTCTTTGGAATGAACTTCCGATCCAGTCTTCGTGAAGCGCCGTCTTTGTCTGTATTCAAACGGAAATTGAAAACTCATTTGATTTCGTGGTTCACTGTTTTCCTCTTCCTCTTCTTTGTTAAGCGCTCCGTTCTTCGTTGAGCGCTATAGAAATGCTTGTGTATTTTTATTATTATTGTTATTAATTCCCCCATGTAAACACGACTAAGGAACTCACTCTTTAAAATTATACATGCCAAGTTCGTATACACGAATAAGGAACCCACTCGTTAAAATCCCAACAGTCTAAGATCGTTATCTGGACCAGCTTTTCACTTCATCTTCCCACCTTATTCCCAACTTGTCGTCTTCAAATACGTCAGATGTAGCCTAGTGGAGTGGTCTCTTATTAAATTAAATTGGCTGTGGTCTTTTGAGTATTGGAGTAGTTAGCCGGTTTTTCCTTATTAGTTTTGTTATTCTATATGTATGGTCGGTTTTTCCATATAGCTTGGGTGTTCTAAGTATACCCTTGTTGATAATTTGGTGTGAAATTCTGTAATAGCTTTTGGGAAATGAGTTCTAGTTTGAGCTTGAATGTGATCGTGGGAATCTTATATCGGACAGCGGAAAGAACTGGGGCAAAATAATTCGTTTCCTCTTAAATTTCTTATACGTTGTAGACTAAAGGTGAGATGTCTGTTTGCAATTGTGAACTATTTTTTTCCAGTTTAAATGAATGTGTGCAGTCCTGCATATGCTTCGTTTTTCGAAAAATTGGGGGATCAAGGCGTTTTCTCGCGTTTTCTTTTAGTTTTCTACTGGAGCATTCCAAGGGCACCAAGGCAATGACCATGTCGCCTTTGATGCCTCTGGGAAGTTTCAGGCCTGTGTGTAATACACTTCATAAACTTAGGTGTGAAAATTGACACCGCGGGTGTTTTCACACACAGGTGCAGAATCAGATTTTCATCAACATTTCAAACTATGAAAGTTTGTATTTTTATTTTAAATGAAACAAAACCTCGGGAAATTTGCACTGGATACTCGGAATAATATGAAATTCAGGCCATTTTCCTCCGCGTTTTTGAGATGTGGCCGAAAAACCGGAGTAAGTGTGTCCGTAAAGTAAAACACACTCATTTGAGAATAAAAAACAATCTGAGAAGCGTTACATCAGTAACACTTTCAAACACTTACACTTTCTCTTGAAAATACTGTTTTCGAAGACAACATTTTACTCGCTACCTTTTCTATATTAACACCAACGCCTCAAGTGTTTTATGTGCTCCATTTTGACGCAAGCTCTTACTGAGTTCTCTAATGTTATTGGTCAGTTTTGAGTGACAGCGGTCGATCTTGTGATGTTGAAAGACACTTCCCCGAGGCGATTCGAACACGAGAAGTTCGTGTTAAGGGATAACAGGAGTATATCGTATTAGATACATTGATCGCTAAATACACAACGGTAGAAAAGGAAAACTGGTTGTAGCTTTGCAGTTGGATTGAAAGTGCAAGTTTGTTGTTTTACCATTTTGTGTCCTTTTCGCACCGTGTGCATATTTTCAACTGTGTTGTTTTACCTTGTATTCCGTGTTCTTTTCGCACCGTGTGCCTATTTGCGTAAATATTATGAACTATCACTCGAAGCGTTTGCAACAACACGGGTTGAGCGTGGGCTCTGGCTGAGGCTTCGTCAGTTGTTTTGAAAACGTGTGCTTTGGGTTGGGGCTTGAAACAGGCTGGTGGAGCCAAAGCTTGAGCCTCACTCTGAAGATGTCGTTTCGAAAAGGCATGTTTTTTTTTTTTTGCTAAACATTTGTGGAGAACTTAACATACAAAGTATTCATGGATTAGGGTTAAATATTATTACGTCTAAGTAAATTTCTTGCTATGCAATCAGATCGGGAACCAGCTACAAGAAGTACAGCCAACCACGAGAAAAATTTAGCTTACCAGATCAAGGTTATCAACCAAAATATCATGTGTGACTGGTATCATGTTGTTTATGCATAACAGAAATTGTGTTAGGAGGGCCTGACACTGATAAAAACAAAGTTATAATTCTTGTAATGTTTCTCTTTAAAATGAGTTAACATTAAAAATAGTAAGGAAAATCATAATTATATCATTAATGTAATAACATACCCTTGGCAAAGTCTTTGTAATACCTCATCGTGGAAGGGTTCTAAGAATTGTTATTTAGTTCATAGTAAATTACATTAGTTTCATAGAGAGTGACGGATGCATTACTGTAAGGCTTGAGGCCTTCATTGGGTAAAAGTAGGGATTCAGTTTTCAAAGACACTGGACACTAGTGATATTTGTCAAAGACCAGTCTTCTCTCAACATATGCATAAAATAACAAACCTGTGAAAACTCGAGTACAATTGGTCGTCGAAGAATTGCGAGATAATATTGGAAGAAGAACACCCTTGTCACACGAAGTTGTATGCTTTCAGATGCTTGATTTCGTGACCTCAATTTCTTATTCTGAGGTCTCGAAATCAAATTCGTTGAAAATAACTTCTTTCTCTAAAAATACGTTACTTTCGTAGGGAGCCGCTTCTCATAATGTGTTATACTATCAACAAGTACCCATGACTCGTTAACAATTAAGGTTTTATGCAAAAAAACATTAAGAGTGTCCACTGCCTTGAAGAGAAACAAAGATTTCTGAATAGTATTTTTGGAATGCTGTGATGCTTTAATCTTTTTTTTTTGAGGAAAATATGCTGTACGATTTTGATTAGGGATAATATTCGGTGTAAAAATTATTAACTGAATAATGTAGTTAAAATAAATTACATCATTATATGAATATTGACTGCTTCGAATGCTAATGGTTAATAAAGTTTAAACAAAAGAATTATACACTGGAAAGTTCGCTCGGTATCCGACCTATAAAAAGGAACCCATCCCCTAATACACATTTGTAGTACTTAATAATCAGGACAGTCCTCTTCCGAGCTTAAATATAGTCTCCAGAATTCTAAATGCTGCTCTGCGGCTGTAGAATAAATAATAGCAAGATTATCAAAGAACGAAATATACACAGCAAAACAAAAAATGGTGTTTCTGCAAACTGATACAGTTGAAGCTTGGATTTAAATGTGTACAGGTTGTTAAAAACACTGGACACTATATTTGTAATTTTCAAAGAACAAGTCTTCTCACTTTGTGTATTTCAAAATGATGCATAAAATAACAAACCTGTGAAAATTTGAGTTCAATCGGTCATCGAAGTTGCGATATAATAATGAAAAAAAAACACCCTTGTCACACGAAGTCGTGTGCTTTCAGATGCTTGATTTTGATACCTCCAATTCTAAACTTGAGGTCTCAAAATCAAATTCGTGAAAAATTACTTCTTTCTCGGAAACTACTTTACTTCAAAGGGAGCTGTTTCTCGCAATGTTATGATACCATCAATCTCTTCTAATTACTCGTCAACAAGTAAGGTGTATGCTAACAATTATTTTGAGTATACCAATAGTGTCCACTCCCTTTAAATTGAGTTTTCACTGCAAACCTACTATAGAAATTACTTTAATCTTCCGGTGAATAGTTCCGTCGGTGGAAAGCTAAGAACATGAGTTCTACTTTAAACAAAATCACCTTTTGTGAGTTTTATATAATATATTTGAAGTCTTTCAAATGTTCAGTCGAGATAATACGGTTTGCGTATTCAACTAGTTGTCGCATGTCTTAAATAATTAATCACAACTCTTTCTTAAAAATGTTGCCATCGGTGCTTCACCATCCACTATATGTGATTCCTGAAAGTTAAGGGAAATGCAAAATGTCTAGCAAGACAAATTTCTAAAGAGCAAACTCGACCTGACAGTACATACTAACTGCAAACTAAACATAAGTATAGACGCTTTATACCGTGCAATGCCTGAAACCAAAATAAATGCATGTTATGGTTGATAATTTTTTTTTACGAAACGTCTGATTTCTATTTTTTTGTATCTCATTTTGTCCTTATCAAATTCGGTTTGACATACTGTCAAGTTTGTACGGAGTCACACAAGTTCGATTCGGCTAAAATGAGATTGCTAATGCAAAGCACGCAACTTTACTCCCCCGTGTCCACTGACACGGAATGCACTTTTTAAAGTCCATTTCCTTGACATTATCTGCTCAATTTGGTTAAACATATTCACACTTTGATTAGTTGTTAAATTTACTGAACGTTAACAGGCTCGAAATTAAAATAATGCTTTAAAATGCGTGGAAAAGCTTCATCTTTACGCCAATGCTTGAGGAGTCAATTGATCCTTTCATCAAGCAAGTTTTTATGCTAACAATTATTTTGAGTAATTACCAAAAGTGTCTGGGGGATTTCACAAAGAGTTGAGACTAGTCTTACCTCGAGTTAGGACGAGTTACTCCTTCTAACTTAGGACTAAATAGCCATACGTTTTGTGTATCTCCTAGGACAAGTTCTAAGTTAGTACCAGTCCTAACTCTTTGTGAAATCGACCCTGCCTTTAAAGCCATTACACACTTTTGGAACAGACACAAAAAAAGTTCACAGTTCACAGATTTACAAATAACTTTCAGGTATTACAGAAGGTAATGGTAAAAGACTTCTCCTGATATATTTTTTCATGAAATGCTTTACTTTTTGAGAAAACATTAAAACAATTATCAATTCTCGACAACGAGAATTACAGATTTATAGTAACCACATGTCATGACACGGCGTAACGTGCGGAAACAAGGGTGGGTTTTCCCCGTTATTTTCTCCCGACTCCGATAACCGATTGAGCCTAAATTTTCACAGGTGTGTTATTTTATATATAAGTTGTGATACACGAAGTGTGGGCCTTGGACAACACTGTTTACCGAAAGTGTCCACTGGCTTTAAAACGATGACGCATTAAAAAGAAATCTTTTGTGAAATATTGTGCGCACAGCTAAACACCCAATGATGTCACTGTTGTTTTCCTTCCCCATATCAGCTTTTCAGAGTGGTCTCTAATGCACTTGATTAAACTTCACACACTTTCTTTTCTTAAAGTGCAAACAATTAACTCCTTGAAGCAGAATATTGAAAAGGTGGGAAGCTTGGGGATTTAGACGGAAGCGTGGGTGTTTAAATGTCTAACTCCTTGAAGGTAAACCGGTAGGTTTCTGTCCCTAAAGAGAGGTGCTTAAGAAAGAGATCTGTTTTCCTTTAAAGGCATGGATACCTTTGGTAATTGTCAAAGACCAGTCTTCTCACTTGCATATGCATAAAATATTACATCTGTTAAAGGAAAACGTTGCCTTGGATCGGACGAGTTGGTCAAAACAAAAGTAGTTGGAAAGATGTTTTAATAGTATAGAATACAATGATCCACACAAGTTTGCCTCGAAATTGCGTGGTTATCCTTCTACTGTGTGAACTAACACGGTCGGCCATTTATGGGAGTCAAAATTTTGACCCCCATAAATATGGGAGTCAAAATGTTGACCCCCATAAATAGCCGACCGTGTTAGTCGGCGAGGTAAGAGGAAACCACGCAATTTTGAGGCATGTTTGTGTGGATCATTGTATTCTACTTTTACAACATCTTTCTAACCATATATGCATTTTATTAAAAACGGTTACAAACGCTTTTCAAAGACCAACTCGACCGATCCAAGGCAATGTGTTCCTTTAACATTTGAACTCAATTGGTCGTCGAAGTTGCGTGAGAGTATTGGAAGAAAAACACACTTGACGGCGCAAGTTTTGGACCTCAGCAGCTGAGGTCTCGAATTCAATTCAAATATTTTTTGACAAAATATTTCTCTCACAAAAACTACGTTACTTAAGAGGAAGCCGTTTCACACATTGTTTTAAACCATCAACATTTTTCCATTACTCGTTACCACTTAGAATGGTATGCTAACAGTTAGTTTGATTAAATACCAATAGTAGTGTCCACTGCCTTTAAGAAAGAGGCCGGTTTTCATTTGACGGGGGAATTATATGTTTGGGGAACAAGAGTGTTTGTATTAGAACATTCAACTCCCCTGAGCGGTTTCGAAGGGGGTGTCTGTATAATGTCATATATGCCTCTTTGATTCTTTCCTTTAAATTGTCGGGCGAGACATGG
Organism: Asterias amurensis; assembly: GCF_032118995.1. Lineage (NCBI taxonomy): Eukaryota > Metazoa > Echinodermata > Asteroidea > Forcipulatida > Asteriidae > Asterias > Asterias amurensis. The sequence continues at coordinate 4,488,844 of NC_092666.1, forward strand.
GGGAAATACATGAACCTGAGTCAAGTTAAAATCACTACACACTTTCGGTAAACAGTATTGTCCAAGTTCCACACTCCGTGTATCACAATTTATATATAAAACAACAAACCTGTAAAAATTTAGGCTCAATCGGTCTTCGGAGTCGGGAGAAAATAATGGGAAAATCCACTCTTGTTTCCGCACGTTTCGCCGTGTCATAACATGTGTTCAAAATAAATCAGTAATTCTCGCTATCTAGAATTGAGATTGTTTTAATGTTTTCTCAAAAAGTAAAGCATTTCATGGAATAATAATAATTGAAGAGAAGTCTTTCACCATTACCTTCTGTAAACCCTGTAAGTTATTTGCAAATCTTTAATTTTTTTCTTTCTTTTCTGTACCGAAAGTGTATAATAGCTTTAAAGACAGTGGACACTATTGGTAATTTCAAAAAAATTGTTTGCATAAAAACTTACTCTTGAAGAGTAATGAGGAGAGGATGATGGTATAAAACTATGTGAGAAATTGCTCCCTCTGAAGTGTCATAGTTTTCGAGGAAGAAGTAATTTTCCACGAATTTGATTTCGAGACCTCAGATTTAGAACTTGAGGTCTCGGAATCAACCATCTAAACTTCTTTCATTAATATCTCGCAAGTTCGACGACCGATTGAGCTCAAATTTTTGTCAGGTTTGTTATTTTATGCATATGTTGAGATACACCAACTGTGGAGGCCAGTCTTTGACGTCTACTAATAGTGTCCACTGCCTTTAAATACTTGACAACTGAATATTCTTTGAAAGCATTGTACAAATCAGATTTAGGAATCAGTGCGCAACACGAATTAAAGCAACATGTTTAATAATCAAAAAGACCAGCGGCGTTTAGAAACTTGTAACTTTGACGTTTTAGGAAAAATCCCGAAACAAACATTTTTAACAATTTTTGAGTCAAATAACCGGGAATCTGTTTTCCAAAATGACCTAGAAATGGGTCAAACTGACCCGGCTTTGGCTTCGCCTTGGTTTTGAACTTTTTTCTGCTTCGGGTTCGGCCGTTTTTGGCTTCTGGTTTCGGCCATTTTCGGCTACGGCTTTGGCTTCGCTTGCGGTTTTATTTATTTATTTATTTTTTTGAAAACCTGTCAAAGCAAAGTGTGATAAATGAAATCAAACTACTTTACATCTTTTACAAGAGCTGTATTTTTTATAAATTGATTTGTTTCAGCATCTTTATTGGAATCCGTATCACAACCTATAGCTATAAATTATTGCTTACCGCCCTGTCTGTCTGTACAACACTTTTAATGGCATATTTTATGTGTCTATCGGTGAAATCACACCACGGTCTTCAAAACCCACTCTATCTTACGTGATTGAACTGTAAACAACACTTATGCAAATAGTGCCAGTGTAAAACATTCAGAGGACGTCTTGAACACTTTGCAAATTTACTCAGTGATGTAGATGCAATGCGTCCTCTCTCACAAATCAATATTAAACCCATTTGGTCGGAATTCATTGATAGTAGTGCGTGACGTCACACGATAACGTTAAAGGCAGACTTATTGGCTTGACATGTTTGAGTGGAGATAAGTGCTAAGGGCTATAGCCGACTGGTCAAGTTTACAGGCAAATTAAAACACAGTAAATATAAATGTAAAGGCACCAGCTCACTGGGTAACGAGCAAAGTTACTAAGTTTCTGATAGTACAATACATTGTGAGAAACGGCTCCCCCTGATGTAACATATTTTTGAGAAAGGGGTAATTTCTCACTCAGATATTGAGCCTACCTCTTTATGCCTCTGAAGGCGGTCCGGTTCGGATCAAAAGCCATAAATTGCCATTTCCCCTAATTCTTTTAAATCAACGATGTTTTCTGTCACGAAATAAAGTTGGAAATCAAAGCAATCAAGTCAAGGTTGCTGTTTATAAAAACATCGAGGTTAACCAATATTAATCAAGATTTATTTTTTATTCAAATAATAAAATAAACCATTAATTGTATTTAAACAAATATTATAATATTATTCAAAATCAAGGTTGTTTTATATGTACTCCTTTAAATACTGTCACAATAAGATAAAGCAACAATTTATAAGCAACGTTTCAGACAAACTTGGTTTCAAATACTGTACAAAAAAATGTGGCTGTTATTAACAACTAAACAAGAAACAATTAATTACAAACATGTTTGATGCACTTGGCCTGTTGTCATAGGGTTGCTGAAGCAAAGAAAGTAGGTAAGCACAACAAAACTATGCTTACCAGAACAGGATTACAAGCCAAAATACCATGTAATACCAATAATATGTTCAATTTGTGACTGGCATCGTGCTCACTTCAGCTCAGCAGAAAATTGTAGGCAATAGTACTGTTTCTGCTTAAAAGCAGCTGTATGAAAATGGGCCACAGCCTTTAAACTATTACTGGCAAGTTGACCTGTGTGGCAGTCTTTTCTGATTAACTGGGTTTTGATAATCTCTGATTCTAAGTCAAAAATCTTCCTCACTCCGCCAGAGTTTAAAGCGAAAACCCCTAAAGGGTCAGAAGATATAGTTCAGTTCTTAAACCTCTTGAATTATCAATAAATCCAGTTCTTATAGACTTCGATCAAGAGAAATCACTTAAAGATGTGTATCGAAGCTTTAGAAAAACAACTTCAACGCTGTGGCTATCCCAGGGTTTGGATGTTTTGAAAGATCATTTTCATTTACTTAAAGGGAAGGTACACGTTTGGGAATTGTCAAAGACCAGTCTTCTCACTTGGTGTATCCCGTCATAAGCATAAAATAACAAGCCTGTGAAAATTTGAGCTCAATCGGTCATCGAAGTTGCGAGAAAATGATGAAAGAAAAAACACCCTTGTTGGACGAATTTGTGTGCTTTCAGATATAGGAATAAAAGACTTGTAGCTAGAAGTATTTTTTTATTTAAGTGAGAAATTACCTCTTTCTCAAAAACTGTGTTATTTCAGAGGGAGTCGTTTCCCACAATGTTTTATACTATCTCCAATGCTCGTTACAAAGTCAGTATTTAAGGTAATATTTGTTTTGAGTAATTACCAAACGTGTACCTTCCCTTTAAAGGATTGTTCCGTTCATAGTTGGCACGGTTTGAATGAAAACAAATTCCCATGTGAATATGAAGGCACCTTTAGGTTTGGAGTGAGAAAGTAATGAATAAATAATAATGCAACGAGAGCTTCGATTTTCGATTTTCTTGAAAACATGTTTTGCAGAAGAAGAAAAATAACAGACTTGATATGTTTTCATTATAGATGGTTTAATTTTAATTACGAAAAGATTTTTGAAGGAGTTCGCTTTGATTGAAAAAAAGTTGATCTAAAACTGGTTTAGATACCTTCAGTAGATCAGTTTTTTTTTTTTGCCATTTCACATTAATGTATGTAGTATAATTTACATGACCAAGTTCGAGTTTTACCAGTGGTAAAGTTTTTGAGAAAAAAAAGACAAATCCAGAGCAATGTTTTCAGGAGAATCGCGGACGTACCGGATAACACTGCGTTTACCATACACGGTGATTGATACAGTCTCTTGATAAAACCATTATTCTTTTAAAGCCCGGTTCATACTTCCTGCAAATGCGAATGCGGAGCGAATCTTGGCGTCACAAGTTCGCAACGAACAATTCGCAGCAGTTGAACTCTGCTCTACTCCCTTGCGATAATCGCTGCGAAAGAAGGGTGTGACCTCAAATTCACGTCAAATTCGCTTCGCACTCGCATTCGCAGGAAGTATATGAACCGGGCTGAATATGATAGGACTTTAAAGGCACTGGACACCTTTCGTAATTGTCAAAGACCAGTATTCTCACTTGGTGTATCTCAACATAATGATAGTAGCAAACGTTTGAACATGGGCTCAATTTGTCATCTGAGTTGCAAAAGAATAATGAAAGAAAAAACACCATTGTAGCATTAGTTTGTGTGCTTTCAGATGCATAAATACAAGGCTTCTCAAAAACTACAATCCTTCAGAGGGAGCTGTTTCTAACAATGTTTTATACTACCAACCTCTCCCCATTACTTGTTACCGAGTAATGTTTAATTTATTCTAACAGTTTATTTTTGTTTTTAGTATTTACCAATTGTGTCCAGTGCCTTTAAGACTCAATTGTAAAGACTTACTCCACCGCATCTCGCATCTTACAACACGTCTTACGATTACAGTAAGATGGTGCCATTTTGTAAACCTATTGACCCATATCGGGCTAGAAGTTTAAACGGAAGACACTGAAGTGGTTTAAAATTAAATCAACTGGATTTGTTTTGTATAAATCTTAAAGGCAGTGCCTTTAAAATTAATCACGGACACGTTTGGTAATTTCTCAAAATAATTGTTAACATAAAAACTTACTTTCATTGGTAAGGAGTAATGGAGAGCTGTTGATTGTAGAAAACATTGTGAGAAACAGCTTCCTCTGAAGTAACGTAGTTTTTGAGAAAGAGATAATTCCTTTAAGGCACTGGTGGATATTATTGGTAATTACACAAAATAGTTGTTAGCATAAAAACTTACTTGGTAGCGAGCAATGGAAAGCTGTTGATAGTGAGAAACGGCTCCCTCTGAAGAAACGTAGTTTTCGAGAAAGAGGTGTTTTTCCACTAATTAGATTTTGAGGCCCCGAAATCAGGCATCTGAAAGCGCACAACTTCGTGTGACAAGGGTGTGTTTTCCATTAGTATCTCGCAACTTCGACGACTATTGAGTTTAAATGGTAACCGTTTTTTCCCTTCTTTTGCATAAGTTGAGATACACCAAGTGAAAAGACTGGTCTTTGACATTTACCAAAGGTGTTTTTAAAAATGTTATTTTTATTACTTTTTTTGGAGACCATGTTTTTAAAATAACTTGGGACACATGGATCGATTATTTGATTTTTTTTGTATTCGGATAATAAAAAAACGTAAGATCATACATAAACAACAACAGGATAAAATACATAAAATAAGATAAACCCAAAAATTACACAAGATAGAAATACTGCTAATTTTGTTTCGAAGGATAGTACCCTTAAAAGCCAACAACTAAGACTTGTTTCCACTGGGGCCCACTATCTTCAATTGAAATAGAAATAAAAATTGAAACATACTGACGACAGACTAAAAATATATGAAGCAGCAGTTTTTGATGTTTAAGCGGACTTGATTACTCACGGTTCTTATTTTTCTCAGTTGCAATTAAACTTAATTGTGTAGCGGCATATAAAGGGTTAAAGCCAAGATTACCTCCTTTCTTAAAGACCGTCTTAACTCAAAGTCGTTCCTTTTACGGTCTAAGCCCTGCTTCTAGAAGACACAATTCCAATCGGATAGCCTTCCTCGTCCAAATTAGTTTTTTTTTTTAAACGAACCCGTTTTGTAATACTAATCCCCCTTTATGGTTGATATTTTTCCAAGTTGCCCAAAGCTGTTTATTCTTCACTTCTGATTTTTCTGCTTAAGCCCCTTTCACATGAGAGCAATTTAGCAAGAGTCCCTTGCTAAACTGAAGCATGGTGTAGAATTACACTAACAAAATGTACCCCGCCGTGTCAAACATTGGTACATTTTATACACATGCTAACATTTAGCAGGGGACCCCTGTTAAATTGCTGTCGTGTGAATAGCACTTTGTTCTTCATCTGTGACACAATGGGTTTTGATAAAACCCAGTAGCTAGGCTTACCACAATCGTCTATGAACGTGGGTGTGTCTTTCAATAGTTAATAATCTATTCAGATAAGATCCTTTGTGTATGTTCAGCTCCAGGTGAAGTAAGTGGATTATCTTACATTTTTTTCTAAAAAAAAAAAAAAAAAAAGGAGAAGGATTTCAAAAAGTGACAGATTGGGAGTAGGGGGTGATGGTATCTTTTGTTAGGACATCTTTCTTAAACCATCAAAGAGGAGCTCTAAATACATCTTGGGGCGGCCTTATCCTGTTACGCGTAGAAAAACACGTAGACCGTCTTGCGAAAGAGCTGAGACAGGAGCATTACAGAATTGGTTATTGATAACAAATCAGTTGTTGGCAGTGTATATTAGCACCGTGTAATCCACCATGAACAAAAACTGACAGACCTGTGTAGAAGTTTGAGATCGATCGGCCATCTGGGTCACGAGAAATAGTTTTTAAAAAAACCGATTACACATTTTGCATGACATTCGATCAAAAATAGGTGAATAAATGAAACGCTCACTGAGCGATAAACTGTAACTGGGAATTTAGTTTTACGTAATTTCTCATCAAAAACATTTCAGACAGAAATATTACAAGGGAAGTTTCCTATGCTGTCGTAACTGTAAGACCACACAGGCTATTTTCGGAGCCAACACTCGCACAAAAGAGATTTACACATGGTTGTATCCACAAGTCTACTATATGCTAATAGTTTGTTCCTATAAATAGTATTCTTGTTTGTATCAACTATACTTCCTTTTTTATTTTTTTTTTTTATTTTTTTTTTTCAAAATGATCCCAAATAAACCCATCGGTCTGATTTCCCTCTTCGACCGCAAAGCTCTGTTTTCTAATCACGGCTATCTGATGCCATTGGAACTGCTTAATTGAATGACTTGATCATAATAGAATTATGAAGAAGTGATGACAGCTTATAAGTGCGTGAGTAGAGTGAGACTGCTCAAGTGTCTTAAGAAAGCTTACTCTCGGCTATTAATAGCAACGCAAATATTAAAGGAGACATCTCGGCAACTTTGATTTCTGGCTGGCTTGCTCGCTTGCATGTTTGCCAGGGCTTAATTTTCAGATAGCTGTTTTAGCTCAAAGCTAAGCAAAACAAAATTATGCTAATCAGAATCAGGTTACCAGCCAAAATAATATGTTACATGTACAATTTATGACTGGTATCCTGCGCATTAGTGGGGATTTTTAAGCAGTATTTTTTCTGCTTAAAGGCAGTGGACACTATTGGTAATTGTCAAAGACTAGCCTTCACAGTTGGTGTATCTCTGCTCAACATATGCATAAAATAACAAACGTGTGAAAATTTGAGCTCAATCGGTCATCGAACTTGCGAGATAATAATGAAAGAAAAAACACCCTTGTCACACGAAGTTGTGTGCGTTTAGATGGTTGATTTCGAGACCTCAAGTTCTAAATCTGAGGTCTCGAAATCAAATTCGTGGAAAATTACTTCTTTCTCGAAAACTATGGCACTTCAGAGGGAGCCGTTTCTCACAATATTTTACACCATCAGCATCTCCCCATTACTCTTCACCAAGAAAGGTGTTATGCTAATAATTATTTTAAGTAATTACCAATAGTGTCCACTGCCTTTAAGCACATCTATGTGTTGCGCCAGCACTGCAAGATTATCTGCATCCATGCTTGCTGATTTGCCCGGCCGGGCCCAATTTCATTGAGCTGCTGAAGCAGCAAATGTTGCTTAAAAATGTCTGCTTAGCAACTATGAACAGGAAATTTAACCAGATTGTACATGAGACATGTTAATTGGCTGGTACCTACGGAATCGTATTGCCGCAACATGAATAATGTTTTTCCTCTATTATCATGTACATACTGTAAATCCAAACTTATAATGTACGTACACAATAACTTATCAAGTATGTTCATGATAAATCCAAAATTATCATGTACGTACACGATAACTGATTACGTACGTTCACATTAAATTCAAATTTATTATGTACGTACACAATAAATTCAAACTTATGATGTACGTACACGAAAAATCCAAACTTATCATGTACGTACATAATAACTTATCATGTACGTTCACGATAAATCCAAATTTATCATGTACGTTCACGAAATTTATCAAAACTTATTATGTTCGTACACAATAACTTATTATGTACGTACACGAAATTTATCATGTACGTTCATGATAAATCCAAACTTATCATGTACGTACACAACATCTTTCATGTACGTTCACGATAAATCCAAACTTATTATGTACGTACACGAAAAACTTTTCATGTACGTTCACGATAAATCCAAACTTATCATGTACGTACACAAAAAACTTATCATGTACGTTCACGATAAATCCAAACTTATCATGTACGTACACGAAAATTAGCAAGTAAATATATATAAATTTGGATTTATCTTGAACGTACTTAAGTTGCTCGCCATGCAACTTTCTTGTTTGACTGTTTGTTTGACATTAACAACAACAACAACAACAACAACAACAACAACAACAACAACAACAACAACAGCAACAACAACAACAACAACAACAACAACATTTATTTTTAAATTCCTCAATCATTACTGAACCATCATTACCATGCTGGTAAGAATGATGGTGAACTGAGCTTTTCTCAAAACTGTTAAGTAACAATTTTATCAAATCACTTTAAAGTTCAAATCCTAATCCTTTAATACTTGAGTGTTCTCTCGTATTTCAAGGCATCTTGCAAATCACATGACACGTGGAGTGGAACTCGAATTGAAGGCGATTCTCCCGGAAATTGCTGTTTTTAAGTCAAGGATTTGATTTTTGTTTTCAAGACTTTACAGTTTTTAGTTTCACAGAAATAAGGTATGTGGCTGTTGTAATACCAGACTTGTTGTGAACGCTAGGTGAAAGAAAACTAATGTTGAGAGCGCATGCTCAGATTTCGTTTTTCGTGGCACAGGTTTCTGACCTTCAGAATTTTCATTTGCTCTCCATTTTTGTTTTTTTTTACAATTCCTGTATTAAAATGTCCTTGAAGTCAAACTAAACGCTGATCAGGGTACGCTATTCCCGTAAACAATTTGAATCATTTTTCACCATATAAAAATAAGGGAATAAAAGGGTAGCGACGAGTTCTTTAACGGCCGTTTAAAACCGGCAGGGTGGTTGCCGTGTGATATCGCACGGCAACGACCCTGCAAGGTTTTAAACGGCCGTTTAAGAACGAGTCACTACTCTTTTATTCTATTCATAAATGCCTTTTTGTTAAAAGGCGTGATGAAGTCAGAAACTGTGTAAAACTTTTCCGTTTCCGGCGTGCTTGAGCTCTGTACGTTCGTGTATTGCGCTGTTATGACTGAGACTCCCATTTCCGACAGTTTCCGGATTCGTTCGTGCGCGTATAGTCTTGGTGCAAGACGTTCTCGTTTTCCTTTCACACACAGCGCGGCCAACTCAACAGTCAGCGCCCGCATCGCCGTAACAAGAAACATCTTGCACCAAGACTAGCGCGTGTAACCGGTTATAAACAGAGCATCAGCTGGTCATTGTCAACCGTTTAAATACCCCCACGTGACGCACTCCCCTCCAATATGAATAGCGAAACTGTCTGAGGTATTTATGAATATGATACTAAACATAGACGAGTAAAATTAATTTACTGTTTTATTTGATCGTTCAAATAATAAAACAGAATTATTCTGTCAGTTCTGAGTAAGCCATGACAAGTTCAAGTGTCCCCAATCCATCTAAACATTTTGAACACATTCCGACGGCATAGATATGCTACAATTATACACCACCATTATTCCACAAGCCCTTTAAAGGTACTGGACACTATTGGTAATTACTTTTTAGTTGATTGGGTGTTATTAAATTGTTTTTCCTGTTCTGCATGTATGCAAAATGAATTTCCGCCATGGTAGGACCAATACAATTGAATTGAATTACTAAAAATAATTGTTAACCTCTAAACATACTTGGTAACGAGCAATGGAGAGCTGTTGATAGTGTAACATATTGTGAGAAACGGCGCAGTAACGTAGCAGTATAAACGTCTACAGTTTGTTTTTTATTTTTTATATAAAAGATTTTTTTTTTTTCACTGAAATGTTTTAATTGAATTCGAAACATCAGCTTAGGTCTCGAATTCACGGCACCTGAAACCAAACAACTTGCGTGAAAAATAAGGGTGGTTTTTTCTTCCACTCTTCTGTCGCAACTTCGTCGACCAATTGAGTTCAAATTTCACAGGTTTGCTATTTTATTTATATGCTGAGACATACCAAGTGGGAATACTGGTCTTTGGCAATTATCAATAGTGCCCATTGCCTTTAAGGTTGTTGGAGTGAAGCTGAGACCTGCTACCCTGAGGCGACATTTTATATTATGAGACCTTCATGAGGAAACGCGTTTTTTAATAATGACAAAGACCCTGGGGCTGACACTAACGTTCCAATTTCAACAGAGAATGTTGGGTAAAGGAAACAGTAACTATTAATGTAGAGACCAACAGAAGGGGATTATTTCTTGGGGGAAATGTTCCTATGTAGCTGAGTCGAGTATTAAAGGGATGTAGTACGAAGACGTCCAATCTTTGAAAGGAAAAATCGTCATGACATTTGTCGAAGTGTCGTGGCCGAGTGGGTAAGAGCACCGAGTTCACACTCTGGTGTGTCTGATCAGCAGAGTGTTGGTTCGAGTCCCAGTCGTGACACTTGTGTCCTTTAAGCAAGACACTTAACCATGATGCTTCGTCCTTCGGATGGGACGTAAAACTGTTGGTCCCGTGTGTTGTGGAACGCACGTTTAAATAGCCCTTATCGAAAAGAGAAGGGGGTCCGCCCTGTGTTCCTGGCTGTGGATGCCCCGTAGCACCTTCTAAACCCCTATAAGGTGCTACATAATTGGGTCTCCGATTTCATAACTTCAATAACCTTCGATAATCTTTTTGTAAAAATGTATCTACTAAGCGCCTCGAGTACCTTGTTGGTAGATAATTGCGCTATATAAGACTTCGATATTAAATACTTATTTGTATTTCTCCCTTTTTTGTCTACTTGGACCTAAGAGATACATAAAGAGATGCAGGTACCGGCATTAAACTACAGACGCGTGTTTGTGGCGTGCCATGGCATATTCTAGTGGTTAAGATCACTGGATTCAAGCTCTGGTGTTTGATCAGCAGAGTGTGGGTTCGAGTCCCGGTCATGACACCTGTGTCCTTAAGCAAGACATTTACCCATGGTTGCTTCGGTGGGAGGTAGTGCTTTCTGCTCTACCAGCCAGGTTTCTGTTTGATGATACCCAAGCCTACATCTGTAAGGACTGTGGTAACCATGTTTCAACCCCTAGGTGGCAATGGCCCCTGGGGGAAAAATAGTTTATTGTAGCCCATACTTGAAGTGGCCTTCAGGCCTTGTTTGTATGGCGACTTGAATAAACAAACACAAAATTAACAAAAAGATAAATTCATTTATTAGGAAGGTTAATTTCTGCACGGGATTGGAAATATCTCTTTTATTTGGAGAAATGTAACAATAAGGCCATGGTGACTTATGATTGACAAAAAAAAACACAATAAAACTCCACACTCAGTTGTCTTCGTTGCTTCGTTGGGAGGTAGTGCTTTCTGCTCTACCAGCCAGGCTGCTGATGGATGAAACCCAAGCCTACTCCGTAATCCTGTTTCAGCCCCAGGAGTAGGTGCCAATGGCCCCTGGAAAAAAATAGTTGATTGTAGCCCCACATCTTGAAGTGGCCTTCAGGCCTTGTATGACGGCGACTTAAATTAACAAAAAGACTTGACACATTAATTATTAGGAAGGTTAAACTCTGCACGGGAGTGGGGAAAAATCTCTCTTATTTGCAGAAATGTAACAGTAAGGCCATGGTGACTTATGATTGACTGAAAACCAATAAAACTCCACACTCAGTTGTCTTCGTTGCTTCGTTGGGAGGTAGTGCTTTCTGCTTTACCAGCCAGGCTTCTGATGGATGATACCCAGGCCTACTCCGTATAACCCTGTTTCAGCCCCAGGAGTAGGTGGCAATGGCCCCTGGAAAGAAATAGTTGATTGTTGCCCCACACCTTGAAGTGGCCCTCAGGCCTTGTTTGTACGGCGACTTAAATAAACAGTACATTAACAAAAAGACTTGACACATTTAGTAGGAAGGTTAAATTCTGCACGGGAGTGGGAAAAATCTCTTTTATTTGCAGAAATGTAACAGTAAGGCCATGGTGACCTATGATTGACAGAAAACCAATAAAACTTCACACTCAGTTGTCTTGAAACACAATTTTTCACTTTAATTGCTCACGCCCTCTTGTAACTTTGTGTTTTTTCCTTCCACGCATATGACTGTACGGGTTAGTCACTGCAAGAAATCATCACCACTGTCTTTTTGTAGATTATTTCATACCAAACATCCTTTGTCCTCACCACTTTACTCCTATTGGTTCATAGCCACCAATTGTTTCTGAAATAGAACCTTTGATTGGCTGTAGTTTTCCCGCTTCTTTCTGGATCCTTCCTTTAATCCCTTTCCCCCCTCTTTTTCTATAAATTGATATGTATTTGTTTGTAATTGTTTTATGCCCCTGAAGAAGGTCCGGTTTGGATCGAAAGCTAAGGCCATCTACCCTACTCATTATATATGTGTGTATATATAATAAACTTTGATTGGCTACAATTGTCCCGTTTTTTCGGACCCCTTCTCTTTATCCCTTTCCCTGTACCTGTTTATGCCTCTGAAGAAGGTCCGGTTTGGATCGAAAGCTATAGAAGACCATCTACCCTACTCATTATATATTTTTTCAATCCACATTTATTTTCATACTGTCAAAAACACATCATGACAGAGTGCATACAATGTATAATAGCGAACAGAGTAGCGTAAGGTTTATACAGTCAAAGAAAATTACCAGATATGAATGCCGATTTGATAAGCCGAGGCTTGTAGTAATCAGCCTGTGGACAGACAGCGACAAGACAAACAGAGGACGTACGAATAGGAACAAAACAACTGGCACATAAAATACCGATGAACCATGCATAGTTTGCTGTATCTCATTCCAGTCTCTATAGTAGTTTGTTTTAATTCCATTCAAACAACCATATTGTTATATACAGATAAATAATAAATAACTGTTAATACCAAATGTATCATACATTAAAGAACAATGAAGTAAGAAAAGGGGTGACATCCAGTAGTGGACTGTCCTTCTATACGCCTCTCTTAATACTTATGCATGACGTCATAATTCTTACCCAAAATGAGGCTATGGGCGCACGTTCCCCGGCACTTGCAGTGTCTGCGCCCATCGCCTCGTTTTGAGTTATAGCATTGTGACGTAGCCCATGCATAAATATTAAGAAAGGCGTATGGTGGAGTACCTGAGACTGCAGTCAGATAAATCAATTTGGATAATGCAAGCAGATAGGGTTATAAAAGTAGTAAGTCCAAAAAAAAAAAAAAAAAAAAAAAAGAATAGCACACTGTACAGTTTAAGAAATAAACATGGGCATAAAAGTAGTAAGTCCACAAAAAAAAAAAAAAAAAAAAAAGAATAGCACACTGTACAGTTTAAGAAATAAACATGGGCATAAAAGTAGTAAGTCAAAAAAAAAATAAAATAAAAAATAGCACACTGTACAGTTTAAGAAATAAACATGGGCATAAAAGTAGTAAGTCAAAAAAAAAAAAAAAAAAAAAAAAGAATAGCACACTGTACAGTTTAAGAAATAAACATGGGCATAAAAGTAGTAAGTCAAAAAAAAAATAAAATAAAAAATAGCACACTGTACAGTTTAAGAAATAAACATGGGCATAAAAGTAGTAAGTCAAAAAAAAAATAAAATAAAAAATAGCACACTGTACAGTTTAAGAAATAAACATGGGCATAAAAGTAGTAAGTCAAAAAAAAAAAAAAATAAAAAAAAAAATAGCACACTGTACAGTTTAAGAAATAAACATGGGCATAAAAGTAGTAAGTCAAAAAAAAAAAAAAAATAGCACACTGTACAGTTTAAGAAATAAACATGGGCATAAAAGCAGTAAGTCAAAAAAAAAAAAAAAAAAAAAATAGCACACTGTACAGTTTAAGAAATAAACATGGGCATAAAGAAACTTAACTGCAGCACTTGAATGTCATTAACTAAAACAAACTGAACAATTTCCTATGATTGATACGATAACAGTAGTTAATTTTCACTCATTGCCGAACAAAAAGTCTGTCGCACCTTTTGCTATAAATCACAACCGTCTGTTTGAACGCCTGGCTGTGTAAATTATTCAAACACAGGTGTGTTCCCTTTTAATTAAAGTGGTTCCATTGATTTGTCTTTGCGTAAACATTTACCTCTTCTGTTCTGTTGAAACATTCTTACTATGCATATAGAGTCGAAGTCGTGAAGTAATCAAATATTAACCCTAATTCGTGAGATGTGTGTAATAATGTAAAACTGTATTAATTTTGGTTTTACCAATACACACCGATGTATGTTAGCACTGTATAATTCAGTACTTTCCCGAGTTCTGTGAAAAGAAAAATTCACAGGCATGTTACGCAGGTGGAATTCGAACCCACGACCTTTGCTAATCTAGAGCAGTGTCATACCATCTAAAATAGACCACCTAGATTGCCCGGTTGCTACAGGCAGTTCGAATCCTATGTTTCAGCAGCGGGAACTGCAACGATTTTATAGATATTAAATTTGCATTGGGGATAAAGAATATTCATTGGTTTATAACCATCGCGGTCCGTGCTCTACGGTTTAAAGCCAGTGGACACTATTGGTAATTACTGAAAATAATGATTAGCATAAAACCTTTCTTGGTAACGAGTAATGGGGAGAGGTTGATAAAATAAAACATTGCGAGAAAAGGCTCCCTCTGAAGTGATGTAGTTTCGAGAGAGAAGTCATTTTCCACGAATTGGATTTCGAGACCTCAGATGTAGAATTGGAGGTCTCGTAATCAAGCATCTGAAAGCACACAACTTCGTGTGACAATGGTGTTTTTTCTTCTTTCATGATTATTATCTCGCAACCTCGACGACCGACTGAGCTCAGATTTTCACAGGTTTCTTATTTTATGCATATGTTGAAATACACCATCTGTGAAGGCTAGTCGTTGACAATTTTCAATAGTGTCCACAGTGTCTTTAACCTTTATACACTGATTTGCGTTAGCATTGTAGTCAATACTTTTCCAGACTATGTAGACGTAAAACTTGCAAGGATTGATGATAGCTTTGAGCTAGAAATTTATCATACAATATTTATTGCCCGAAGCCAGGTTCATACTTCCTGCGAATGTGAATGCGATACAAATGTTGACGTCACAATATCACAATGGATAATTTGCATCAGTTGACGTACCTGTGCTGAACTCCTGGGAAACATTGAATGCGAAGACAGCCCCGTGACGTCAACATTCGTATCGCATTCACATTTGTGTGATGTATGAAGGCGGGTCTAAAGGAACCGGACACTATTGGTAATTGTCAAAGACCAGGGGTGCGTTCCACTCGCGCAAACGTTGCCAACAGTTGCGCACGTTCGCCAACAATTTCAAGTGGAACGAGTTGTTCGCCGCAACCGTTGGCGAAGGTTGGCAACTTTAGGCGAACATACTTCTGAGGTGTTGGCGAGTGGTTTTTAAAATGGCGGACAAGCATGCGGTATTATTTCTTTGTCACAAACATAATTACATTGTATTTTCGGTGGATGATAATGCAGATTTGGAATAACAAAGTTAATTAGTTGATGTAATGATGTCAAAAAGAGGACTATTGCAGCAAAAACGAAGTTAAAAAAAACCTACGTATGGTGCGCGCCATCTTCATTTCAGGGCGCCGCCATATTGACATCGCGTATACGCACCAATCGTTCAAACGATAAAAAAACGTTTGCGCGAACAGTTGCGAGTCGTTTGCGCGAGTGGAACGCACCCCAGCATTCTCACTTGGTGTATCTCAACATAAATATGCACAAAATAACAAATCTGTGAAAATTTGAACTCAATATTAGTCATTGAATTTGCAACAAAATAATGCAAGAAAAAAAAAAGAAAAAAAAAATGTGTGTGCTTTCATATGCCTATATAAACCATAACAATTGAGTGAGAAATTACCTCTTTCTCAAAAACTGCGTTTCCAGAAAGAGCTGTTTCCCACAATGCTTTATACTAGCAACAGCTCTCCGTTGCTCGTTACCAAGTAACTTGTTAGGCTAACAAGTATTTTGAGTAATTACCCATACGGTGTCTAGGCCTCTACACAAACAAACCAGTTTCAGAATCACAATATTATGTACAAATGGCACCAAATAATCCCTCCTTAGACGCCTCCAAACCTAGACAAATATTTAGTCGAACATGTCCAGGGTATCGTAATTTATACAAGAGAGAGACTTTGCTCTATTCTTAGATATGACCTTTTTTCCCAACTTCGTAAGATGGAACAAACATGACGGAATGCCACAATTCTAGAGGTCTAAATAGTAGAACTCGTAAGATGTTTGTGTTTGTGTTAGACCAGTGTTGACTGAAGAATGAACAATCACAAAAACATGTTGTTCAAAAATATTTTGACCTTCTGTCCGGACAAAGGCATTTTATTGGCTGTGCAAGATGTGCTTTGTTGTTGTGATATTACCAGTAGCTTACATGAAACAATTGTACACATTTCTAATGGGGCAAAAACACTACTATTACCTTTAACTTCTTCCATGGCGCCTCGTCGAGAAACCCCTTTTTGACCCACTGAAAAAAAATGCTTTGCCCTTTAAGATTAATTTTTGGGCCTGTATTTGTTCATACAAAAACATTTCACTCGAATTTGCTCAGAATACAAATCGAAATGTTGATAATATCAGAGTCCAGCTTTCTCCTGAATACATTCAGAGCATAATGATCGAAACGTCGTGAACATGGTCTTTATTATAGATTGTATCCCCACCATGCCAAATTTCAAATCCTATACTTAATTACAAATTAATTGCATAAACTTGACGCTGTTTTGCTTTAGAACAGCTGCTATTCTGTTCGCCTGAATCCTTGGAACTTAAATGGATACATAACATAAACAGCGTTTTGCCAATGGCGCGCGTAACAACTTCCCCTTTAATACTGTGTAAACTTCACTTTAAACGCAATATCCCAGTCTAATCCATACTTGATAACCTGAGCTTTGCCTAGCAGCAAACAATTTATCAACCCTTCCACTTCCTGACCTCCTTTTATAGCAACATACAGTAATACTTGCTTTCTAGCCTGGAAAATTTTCAACAACTGAGGTGGTCATTTTGTAAGGGTCAGTTTATGTTAATTAAAGAAAATTGGGGAAAAACATGTTTACAAGGGAACGGTATTGATGCACACTGATGCACACTGTGGTATTTCAGAGATACAGTTTCGCAGGACAATTTGTAATGATATTGTAGTGGCTTCCTATATAGTGCGCATATTCGTCACCCAGTCACACTCAATGCACTTTAGCTTCAAGACACTGGACACTAATGGTAATTGTTAAAGACCAGTCTTCTCACTTGGTGTATCTCAACATTATATGATAATGCATAAACTAACAAACCTTTGCAAATTTGAGCTCAATCGGTCATCTAAGTTGCTAGATAATAATGATAGAAAAACACTACTGGTAATTGTTAAAGACCAGTCTTCTCACTTGGTGTATCTCAACATATACATAAACGAACAAACCTGTGAAAATTTGAGCTCAATCGGTCATCTAAGTTGCGAGAAAATAATGAAAGAAAAAACACCCTTGTCACACGAGGTTGTGCGCTTTCAGATGCTTGATTTCGAAACCTCAAATTCTCAATCTGAGGTTATTAACATTATTTCTTTCTCGAAAACTACGTCACTTCAGAGGGAGCCGTTTCTCACAATGTTTTATACGTTCAACCTCTCACCAATACTCGTTACCAAGTAATGTTTTGTGCTAATAATTATTTTGAGTAATTACCAATAGTGTCAACAGCCTTTAAGGTGTTTTCTTGCAATGTACACTTATGTGAGACTACGTTTGAAGTGTCAGACCTGGGCCCAACGTCATAAAGCATATAAGCATAAAAACTTGCTGAGCACAGAAATGTTATGCTTAGAAGAAACAGGTTACCAGCCAAAATAGAATGCTAAAATTTATTATATTGGGCCCTACACCTTGAAAGCAGTGGACACTATTGGTAATTACTCAAAATCATTGTTAGCATAAAACCTTTCTTGGTAACAAGTAATGGGGAGAGATTGATGGTACAAAACATTGTGTGAATTGACTCCCTCTGAAGTAATGTAGTTTTCGAGAAAGAAGTAATTTAACACGAATCTGATTTCGAAACCTCAGACTTAGAATTTGAGGTCTCGAAATCAAGCGTCTGAAAGCACACAACTTCGAGTGACAAGGGTTTTTTTTCTCTCTCATATTTATCTCGCAATTTCGACGACCGATTGAGCTCAAATTTTGTGAGGACTAGTCTTTGACAATTACCAATAGTGTACAGTGTCTTTAAATAGCACCATGTAACGGTTTACAAGGTGCTGTGACACTATACCAATTATTATACACCAATCACGTACCATCAATCCATTCTTTCAAACCATTTGTCTTTGCTTTCTCATTTAACTGCGTCATTTACTTCTGCTTTGATAGCTTACTGAGAAAATAATCATGTTTGTACTAATTGATGGTCAAACAGCAAAGTGTTTACAACGGGTGTGTCCTACATGGTGCTTGGTCAGTCTCATCGATTACCCAGTCCTCGTTTCGCTTTTCGAGTTTAGAGCAGAGCGTTTGTTATTTTCTGTATGCCCTTGTCTTTGTTAAAGTTTTGTTTGAGCCTATATAATGTAAAATGTTGTATAATCTGTTTTAGAAAGAAGAAAAAAAAATTGCTGTTGCAAATTGTAAACCAACCAAAAAGTTATATAGTTTAAATGAAAACAGTAGGTGGTGTCTAGTTGGTAAGACATCTGCCCTAGATTAGCGAAGGTTGAGGGTTCGAGTCCCACCCGAGTGATATGCATGTAATTTTGTTTTTAACAGAACCCTGGAAAGTACTGAGACTATATGTAGCGCTAACTCACATTATAATAAGAGTATTTCTTGAAGACGAATAGACACTGTTGGGGTTGGTACGTCAGGCCATGTCGTCTTATTTATAGAAGTGGGAAGGATTTAAACAAAAAACTGTGTTGTATTTAAACTCGACTCTGATTTAGTCTTTAAGCTGATTGGACAACACATACGAGTGTGCATAATTCACTTTGCCATAAATGATTCACTAGTGATGAACTGATGATCGCTTGAGTTTGGCGTCGTGGTGACGTACCCAGAGGTAATTGCACTATGTATCGCCTATGGCATCCTACATGAAACATGTCTTGGGCTCGAGGTTGTTGAAGTCAATACTTACAATTGATTGGTTTAAGAGTGTCCTATTTAATAAACCGTGCAAGTCTGTATAATAGAAAACATGGTGACGTAAGGACGTGAAGGAAAGAAAATCACCCAGTTGAGTTTACATTCGAATATACGCGAGATTTGGGCCTAATCACTTAATACGGTAATTCAATGTGTAGAAACTCATGTCATTGCAGCACATTATCACATTCGCACGTGCCTTTTTCGCGAGACGAACCGCCTTGGGGCACAGACTGAAGAGAAGCAATTATAGATCAATGTCTCTATCGTAGCCATTACATCAGTTTTGGATTGAATTCAACATCGTAATGTGAAAACAGCACAAACAAATACCTGTTAGTATCACATATAATTCGCTTATTGCCTTTCTATTACACCACATTTCAACTGTCTTGGAGCATAATCTGCCATGTAGTTATTACTGTGGTTTTTTACACCTTTGTGAAGAGAAGCAATTATGGATCAATCTCTCTATTAAAGCCAGTACAACAGAGCTGGATTGAAAACCACATTCTGATGTGCAATAGCAACTCAAATAAACGAAATAACTACTATCGACAGTTTCGTTTATTATACACCTATGTGAAGAGAAGCAATTATTGTTAATTTTCTCCCCAACAGCGTTGAATTAAAGTCAACATTCTGATGTGAAATCAGCAGCAACAAATACAATGTAGATCGTTGCGGTATACGCTGCTAAAATATAGGATAAGACACTGCTCAAGATTTGCAAAGACCGAGGGTTCGAGTCCCGGCCGAGTATTATTTGTCTGTGCTTTTCTTCACACAACTCGGGAAGGTACCGAGTTTAGCTAACACACATTGGTGTATAAAGGGTAAAACCAAAGTTAACAAACAAAATGAAGACAAGCAGAGTATACTGTTTGAAACGTCGAGACCACAGCGGCTCTTCTTAGAGCAAACACTCCCTTAAAAGAGTAATACACCGGTTGTACTCGTAAGTTTACTTTTTAGTATTTATAGTCACTTCTTATTCTTTTCTTTTTATTGTCACACTAAGCAAAGCTTCAAACACCATTTTAAACAAAATGAATGAAATACAATATCACTTTAAAGACACTTCAGATTTGTTGATTCTAGACTTCACAAGTCCCGCTTTGAGTTGAGACCAAAGTGTACACCCACCATGCAATAATTGATGACTTTCCGCTTCTTGGTTATATTTCCACTATTTGCAGTGAAACCTGGTAGTATTAGGCACAAAAAAAAACATGTTTAGCGTTCTCCCTTTTTCGAAAAAAAAGAGGAGGGCCCTTTTTTCTTTTCCCTTTTTTCAAAAGGGCAGCCCGACAATAAGTTTTATCCTTCTTTTGCGACGCCATGGTATTTTTTTTTTTTTTTTTTAGAACTGAGAAGTATCCCAAACTAAAAAATCCCGCGGTAGTAAAAAATAAAAAAAAATGAAAAAAAACGTGTTTACAAAACAAAATAAAATTAGTAAAAGCATTCAGAAATAAACTTTAAAAAAGTCACCCAAAGAAAAAAAAAAAAAAAAACATTACAAGGAGCAAGTTGGCAGGCGGAGACAATGAACATATTTTTATATATATTTGGCCTAAATCCACATTTTCATGTTAATCTCAAGAAAAGCACCGCATGCAATCGATATGATTCGGCGTGAAAGATCCACCGCCAAAGATAGCAGTAGATCTTTACTTTTTGATTTTTCCAACTGACTTACGGCTCGGTTTTTGTGTTTCTGTCGTCTACTCAGTTTCAAAACTTGTTGGTGAACATTCAGACTAGTCAGGACGATGGCTAAGAGCAAGCTAGTCGAAACGTTGAGACCAATGAATAACTCACTCCGCGGTAGTGAAGTTAATAAGGAGCAGTTCCCTTGACCATGGAGGTAGAAATAACCTCCATGCCTCGATCCACTATGCGAAAGTAGTCCCGGCCGATTTAATATACCTTCCTACCTCCCTGAAGCAGGGTTTGGATTTCACAAAGAGTTAACACTAAAGTCTTATCTCGAGTTAGGGAGTTATTCGTCCTAACTTATCTCCTAGGACTAGTCCTAAGTTAGGACTAGTCCTGATGAGTTCTTTGTGAAATCGACCTTATGACAGTTCTTTTTAGATACAGAACTGACAAGTCACTCTAATTCCAAAATCACGCGATAGTAAATTTAAAGCAAGACAAGTTCTCAAAAGAACATAATCTACCTGGCAAGTAAATATACATTGTGATACCGCAAACCAAATATTGATATCTCACCAATGCAATGCCTCAAATCCCATACGGGATTATTGTTCTGGCTGACATTTTCCGCTGGAATAGTATTATTATTATTACTATTATTATTATTATTATTATTATTATTATTATTATTATTATTATTATTATTATTATTATTATTATTATTATTATTATTATTATTATTATTATTATTATTATTATTATTATTATTATTATTATTATTATTATTATTATTATTATTATTATTATTATTATTATTATTATTATTATTATTATTATTATTATTATTATTATTATTATTATTATTATTATTATTATTATTATTATTATTATTATTATTATTATTATTATTATTATTATTATTATTATTATTATTATTATTATTATTATTATTATTATTATTATTATTATTATTATTATTATTATTATTATTATTATTATTATTATTATTATTATTATTATTATTATTATTATTATTATTATTATTATTATTATTATTATTATTATTATTATTATTATTATTATTATTATTATTATTATTATTATTATTATTATTATTATTATTATTATTATTATTATTATTATTATTATTATTATTATTATTATTATTATTATTATTATTATTATTATTATTATTATTATTATTATTATTATTATTATTATTATTATTATTATTATTATTATTATTATTATTATTATTATTATTATTATTATTATTATTATTATTATTATTATTATTATTATTATTATTTTTTTTATTTTTTTCTCGATTTGTGCTCGAACTCTTGTAGACTTGGATTTGAATGGCGTCTGTGTATTTATGTTCAACCAAGTTAATCCTCTACACACTTGTTGTGTTAACTGAAAGGATAATAGATTGACCCAGATTAACTCAGACCTGATCTTGTTAATCCACGAAAACACCCAGGGGATTATCACGTGAATAAAGAACCAACACTAAGCAATCTTTGATTGGATTAATTTGTACCAAATTGCATTAGATTTCTACTCTGGATTAGTGAAAATGGGATGAATTATTCATAGTTTGTATTTTTATAGTGTTATATTATCAAATATGTATGAAGTACAAGATGAACAGATTAAAGACTTGAGAGATTTCCTACGTCTTAATTACGACAGTAAACTCACTTAGATATTGAACATTGGACATTGAACTTTCACAGCAATGTCCAAGGGTCATTACTGTATTAAAGTAGACATTCACTCTATCAACCCTTTACCTGAATGTCCAATATTGAAATATCAAATACATTCGCTGTACAATGATGAAATTGCCAATGTCCGGTATATAACAGAAAGTAAACATTCGCTGTATAAACCTATATGAATGTCCAATTTACGTTGTCCAATATAATAGCAAAGTATACATTCACTGTACAAAACTACGTGAATGTTCCATGTCCAATATCGAAATATCAAAGTAGACATTCACCAAACAAACCTACGTGTGAATGTCCAATGTCCAATATCAAACTTACTTTACAGTCATGTATATTTTTTTATTTTTTCCATTGGAATGTTATGTTTGCTTGGTTTCATTGATGCTTTTCTGCGCGTAGATCAAGCGAAAGGGTTCTTTGAGTGGATTGGTTAAAAGGACTGTTGACATATCACTTGTATCTTTGCTATCACCTGCTAGGCTCTGTATATTGAAAAGGGAATCTACTTCTTGGTTGGTGTAAAGAGTACATTCAATCGAACTGTCTATGCTTTGTACAGTGAAATACACTCTAGGGGTGTATTTTGTGCAAACTGTTGAATCTCCCAGTCAGTTCAACTCCTTTATTTGCCGTTTACTGTTATTATTACTGTATATAGTCCTGCTAGTTTTTACGTATTTCTCTAATGGCAAAACTCACCTATTATTAGGCCGTGTCCGAAACGGCAACTTCGGCTACAGCTACGGCTAGATCGTGCGCGTCTGCCTATTCTTCAACACTGG
The DNA here is from genome assembly GCF_032118995.1 of Asterias amurensis. Lineage (NCBI taxonomy): Eukaryota > Metazoa > Echinodermata > Asteroidea > Forcipulatida > Asteriidae > Asterias > Asterias amurensis. The sequence continues at coordinate 4,512,122 of NC_092666.1, forward strand.
TAGACGCGCTGATCTAGACGTAGCTGTAGCCGAAGTCGTCGTTTCGGACACGGTCTTAGTGACAAATGTGGACACCCATATTTTTATATCTCCTGGCCAGCAAATGTTGACACCCTTTTACCAAACCCTAGCTTAAATCTTGACTCTTACCTGACATTACAAAAAAAAATGTGAAAACGACAAATGTGGACACCCATGTTTTTAGATTTCCAGTAAATTTTGACACCCTTTAACCCAATCCATGCTAAAACCTTGATTGTTCTTGACATTAAAATGTGTACAAAAAACTAACAATTTTTTTTTGAGAGCTTGTATTTCCAGCAAATTTTGACACATTTCACCAATCTTGGCTACAAAAATCATTAAAATATACACAGAAATAACAAGCAGTTCTTTGAATTGTCTTCTATTCTATCTACCTATTGTAAGTAACCCATTCATCAATCATTAACTGTCTCCGGTTTGAAATATCATCTCTTATGATTTGTGACTCAAACATCCAGTGCTTTAAGGAAAACACTTTGAGACGAGTGCGTAGCTGTGACTGTAAATTACCACGCGCAGCTATTGATTTATACGCCGTGGAAAGCCACCGATCTTCGGGCGGGGGGGGGGTAGACTGGCTTAAAGGGGCGAAGTTTGCGCAGTGTTTCTTTCCCTTAGTGGATACGCTATTTTTGCCTCAGTGAGGGGGCGAAATAGCGGCTTCTTATATAAAGCGCATATCTGTCACCCAGTGACGCTCAATGCGCCTTAACATTTTGCCTGCAAGCTGTGTACGTTTGAGTTATGACATCTACTTCATTCACAAAGCACCATGTAATGGATTACAAGGTGCTGAAGCGCAATATGCTGCCAGTCAAATCATTAACACCGGGCAATCCCCTTCTCTTTTCGATATTAAGTGCACTGGTTCTTTTACGTGTGTTGCACACGTGACCAACGGCTTTACGTCCCATCCGAAGGACACAGCATCATGGTTAGCTGGCTTGCTTAAGGACACAAGTTGCACGGCTGGTGGGACTCGAACCCACACCCTGCTGCTCAGAAAAACCAGAGCTTGAGTCACATACAAGTCGTGCGTGGCCATTTTGAGGAATATCTCATCACTTGTATACTGTTTTACGTGAACGGGAAAACAATCCTTTGTTTGTTTCATCAAGGTTCGAATACGCACATAGGGTTTATTTCATGACATTCCCGTACTATGATTATTTTTTCTCCCCTTGCTTGCGTTCTCCGGTCACGTCACGTAAACCATTTACTTGATAATCCGATTGTGCCTCCAGTTGGAGTATAAAGTCTCGTAGTGGTTAGATACCTCAGATGGGAAAGTACTAAGCGATAATACGTTACCAGCCTATAGCTGAGTGGGTGATATTAGATGGTTGTGAATAGTATGTTCGTTGCTTAGCTACAATGCCCCTTGGATGAAGTGTGTGTTGTGTTTTTTAACTAACAATACTCTCAATAAGTCTGATGAATATGTTTTCAATTTGGTGCGGTATTATGATCATCCTTCTGGAGTAGTTTTATTTGAATGCAGTTTAATATCTGGCTGAGGGGATTATTAATATCGAGTTGGCTGTAGTAGGATTATTTGTGGTTGGTATTGTACTAAAAGATAAATCATATTTGATGTGAAAGTGTTGCAGAATTAATAATACAACTGATTTTGTCCTCAACATTATCTTATATCTCATGTCTATAGATTGCACTAGGCTTGTCCCCTTTATTGCATCTATTGAAGTAGTTGTTGCTACGAAAGCTCATGCAGTTGTTATAACTATAGTCTTTAAGTGCCATCATTAGATTCGTCTATTGGACTAACGCAGCTAACTATTATATCTTTACAAAAAGTAGAGGTCATTATTAACCCGTCTCAAGATTTGATCGTGAAATTAGACCTTGTCTTTAATTGTGCGGTTTGGGCTATACAAAGTGATTGTTATGAAATTAATATGGTTGGAATATGGTTGGAAAGATCTTTTTAGAGGCCTCGAAATTGAATGGTTTACTTTTACTTTGTGAACTATACACGGTCCGTATATTTGTGGCGTCAAAATTTGTTTCACAAAATGGCGGACCGTGTTAGTTCACGAAGTAAAAGGAAAACCAACCGTCGATTTTGCGGGAAATCGTGTGAACCATGTTCTACTTTTATAACATCTTTCCGACAATATTGGTTTCATTAAAACGCTTTTGTAGTCCAATCCAAATAAGATTTGCAATAGACTAAAGTATAGTAAATTATTCGAGTAGCACTATGTAGCACACAAGGTAAAACAAATGCAGTTGAACAGTTCAAGCCTACTTCAAGGAAAACAATTCACGACAATCATGCATTGCAGTGTCAGAAAAAGTGACATTCTCTTTCAATATATTGGCTTCTTTATTATTTAAATAAGTCAAGCAACTCGAAACATCAGTTAGTATTTTTCGTGAAACACACTTTAACAAAAATACTCTTGACTTTTATAACACATGGTTCAGAAGATATTTTGTTTAAATATCATGAAAGCTTTGCTTGTCTCGAGGGTTTAAGTGTCGACGGGTCTATGCACACTCATAGCCCCGGGATTTGCTCTTGTTTAGCCCGCTACGCTGCAGACTGTTGCACGGAGGCCCTGTGAAACACACCCCACTACTCCGTGAGGTATAAACGGCCAATTAGATAGAATGAAACGTAGCATAGGTGGAGCATGAAGCACCCCAAAGGCGAGGAGAACACTTCAGCCTTTGACAAACCGACTTTGCTTTTTGCTATTGGCTGTGTACCATGCGGGAAAGTGGGAGATATTTATAGTCTTTGGAGAAACATTAGGGCATTGAGTACGTACTTGGACTCGTAAACAATATTGCGTATTCTTAAAGAAACATTACAGAATTGGTAAGTGAAAAAACTCGTCTAAGATCACAGATTAACATAAAACTTACAGTGTGTAATGATAATGATGTAGATAAAATCCCTTGAAATATTGCTGTCTGAGATGTAATTATTTGATAAAAAATAAATACAACTTATTACCCGTTTGGAGTTTATCGTTTAGTGTGCGTTTTGTTCTTTAAAGGATTCTGGTACTTTTTCAAAATGTCCACAGATTTACATTAAACTTACAGGGTTTGAAAATATTGATAGTGGAAAGCTACCCTTTAAATATTGCAAACTTAGGTTCTGTAGTTCTTGAGAAATGAGTAAAACAAGTCACACAATAATTTTCATCTCAGGAAGGCGAAAATTATTTTAGCATGTAAAATCCCATTAACCAGTTATGATATTATACCATAACCATAGCATAACTGGGTAATACGTTTTTACAAGCTAAAACTGAGACGAAAGTTATTTGTTTTACTCATTCTCAAAAAAGTACAGCACCTCAGTATGTAAAATTTCAAGGGAAGCTTTCTCATATCATAATCTTCAAACTGTGCCAGCTTAATGTAAATCTGTGGACACTTGTGTTTTATGTTACGAAAAAGTACTTAGACCCTTTTAATAAAAAATAGATGTCATGCAAAAAACACGTGTAATCGATTGTTTTCTCTCACTATGTTCTCGTCACCAAGATGGTCCATCGATCTCAAACTTCTACAGGTTTGTGTATATGGTGGATTACATAAAATGATTACAATGACATCAAATGTTTTTGTTAGCAACAAAACAGTGTAATCTTCCTTTTGAAAATCATCAGAAAAGTAAAAAAAAAACTAAAAAAAAACGAGTCTTTCTGAAATTGTTTCATTTCGAAGAAGCTTGAGGGAAAACATACTTTGGTAACGTGATACCTGTCAAAGTAAACTGAGTGTGATTGTTGGATGTCTTGGCTAGCTGAGACTTCAGGTAGCCCCAAAGTCCACAAATTCAATTGACCTTCTTTGAGTTTTATTTGCTGCTGCAGTAATCTTCTACTCACATCTATCTTGTTCGTTTGTAAATTCAATATTACAAATTGTTGTATAGTATCACATCTTCTCTGATAATATTTAAGGTTGAAGTGAAATTTCTTATAACAAGAAGAAAGTAAACATAAAAATATTTCAGAAATTAAATTAAACATTTATGAGAATAAAGGATAATAATATGTGATCTTGTACAGGGATCCATTAAGAGCAAAGCTTGTAGATTTCGGTTCCTATAATAGTCCATGAGCCAGCAGCTAAAGTTTAAAAAGTGCATTTTTATATAAATTGTTACCTCAATAAAGAAACAAACAGATAACTTAATTTCAAACTGTGTTAAAAGCATCCCAATCGATGATTATTTGTAATGTTGTTTTTAAAGTGACTCATGTATAGAAGGTTTCCTGCTCTAGACTATTTAATGACGTCATAATTGACATAGTCTCATGTTTAGAATCCTTAGTCTGTTGAGTAATTGTTTTTAAATAATGTATGTACAGCACACTGGCTGTCGAGACAGTACTTCTGTGCACATTATTATGGGTAACTTAAACCCTTGCTCTATATGCTAAGACAAAGTTTGTTAAAATGTGATAAGATTTGGCGCCATTGGGAACCTTATTCCGACAAAATTAAGTTTTAAGAGATTTTGATTGATGTGAGTCCACTGCCGACTAATAAATAAGGACGGGGTATGTATCCAGGTCTTATTCCTTGAATATTATCTTAGTATTGACTAGATCTGCCGAAGAAACAGGACAACTTTGAAAGGGAAGTTATTATTCCCTTATAAGATGTAGCGCTTTCACCTTTTAAATTTATAACCAAAGATTTGTGTAGATGGTGTTCAAAATGTGAAATTTGGCGCTTTTCCCTTTCTGAAATGTTACAAGATTTGTGTAGACGGCTTTGGAAGAAAAAACTCCAATCTGTAACTTTATCTGTTGTAAACAAGAAATAGTTATAGTGGGCTGACTTTTCGACCCTAGCAGAGTCTTTCTCGAAGGCTATCTGCTGTTACAGTAGTAAATACAATATTGTCAGCATAAGAAATTACTTGGTAACGACTAATTGAGAGTTGTTGATAGAATAGAGCAGTTCCAGAAACGGTTCCCTCTGAAGTAACGTAGTTTTTGAGAAAGAGATAAATTCTCAAGCAAAGACTTCATGCTACAAATTCGCACACAGACTTGTGCAACAAGGGCTTTTTCTTTTCTACTTATTCTCTTGCAATGTCGACGACCTATTGAGTCCCTTTTTTCACAGGTTTGTTGTTTTATGCATGTGTTGGGGTACACCAAGTGTGAATACTTTAGTCCTTGATAAATACCAAAGTTGTACAGTGCCTTTAAGGTATTCGTTGGTGTATTGATTATTGTGAACCATCTGTTTGAAGACTGTGCGCAAAGTGACGGGTTAACACTAAATTAAGCTTGACCGAAAGACAAGTTCAGTCCTTCAGGATCTTACAGAAGTTAAAGGAACACGTTGCCTTGGATCGGTCGAGTTGGTCTTTGAAAAGCGTTTATAACCGTTTTTTATAAAATGCATATGGGTAGAAAGATGTGGTAAAAGTAGAATACAATGATCCACACAAACATGCCTCGAAATTGCGTGGTTTTCCTTTTACCTCGTCGACTAACACGTCGGCCATTTATGGGGGTCAAAATTTTGACTCCCATAAATGGCCGACCATGTTAGTTCGCACAGTAGAAGGAAAACCACGCAATTTCGAGGCAAACTTGTGTGGATCATTGTATTCTACTTTTAAAACATCTTTCCAACCATATGCATTTTATAAAAAACGGTTACAAACGCTTTTGTTTTGACCAACTCGTCCGATCCAAGGCAACGTGTTCCTTTAATTTCTATCCGTGGTTCAGACGAGTGTTAAGTTGAGTTTTTAAGTTCTGAAGTATTGCCATGACGTAGACATGAAGGTTTTGACATTAAATTAATATGTTTTTTTTTGAGGAGGATAAGTATTTTTCTTAGAAAACAATTGAAAATGAATGACGAGGATTTTTTGATTGATTTCATGCTTGGCGTCTTCAAGTATAGCCAATACTTGTTTCAGTCTTTTTTCTTGTCATATTCTTGTTATTATTGCGGAGTAGGCGTATATTTTAGACGATAACAAGCTGCAGTTTGGCAGTGAAATGATTTGGGTGTTTGTTTTTGTTTGATTTTCAAGGAACATCAGTATTTGTTTAAGCATTTGTGTAAGACATTTTCTATTGATTTCATGTGTGACATCTTCAAGTTGTTTGATCTTTTCTTTCTTCTTGGTAGAATAACTTGTCTTGTATTGTATTGTTATCATTACGAAGTACACTTCAGACGGCAACTGGCTGATGTAATACTTCTTGATACTGATTGAGGGTGCACTCGTGATGACGTCATTCGCGGAAAACGCGGCGAGCGAACCTCTTTAAATGGTTTTGGCACAGATTTACATTAAAAAATGTTACTTGCGGAGGTGCTGTAGGTTTTGCAAATAAGTAAATTAATGTCACGTCAATGATGATAATCCTAGTACAGGAGACGAAACTGTTTTAGCATTAACGGATTTACGCAACTCTCATGAAGAAATTTCTTTTGATTTTCCTTTGGGTTTTTTTCTCTCTCAATAACCTGACGCCCATGGGAGCTGAAACTTCTACAGGTAAATCATAATAACACGTCTTTGCTTCCAATTCCGTACATGAATGTTCACGCCAACCCACATGCATGCCCTAGCTGAGATTTGCTCAAAAATCTAGGCCAATTAGGAACGTATATTGGTTTGGTTTAAGCTATAGTGCAACTCAAGAACAATTGATTGCTCGGCCCACTTTACGGAAAATCCCCATGTAATATGCAGCAGAGTGTGTGTTAAATGATGTATGCTATTCGCAGTTAGCACATGAATGGCAATTGGGCCATGTGATCTCACAACATTGTGTGAGTAACTCAAGCCGCTAAGTGATCGACCCGATTTCGAATTGTGACATGGCTCACTTTGCTTGTCACATCTATTGGCAATGTTAAAGTTTTGGTTGATGGTAATCTTTGCTTGTCGACGTGACTCGGTCGAGAATCACGGCTTGACTTCATGCGCTCAGTTCCGTAAAGGCACCGGATACCTTTGGGAACCTCAAAATAATTGTTAGCATGGACTAACCTGGTAATAACGGGCAGTGGACAGCTGTTGATTGCATAAAACATTGTGAGAAACGGCTTTCTCTGAAGTAACGTAGTAATTGAGAAAAGGGCAAAGGCCCGGTCACACAGGCCCCGATAACGAAAACGAAAACGAAAACGATAACGATAAAAATGCACGCTCGCGATTGGTGGAATTGCTCCACGCTCATTCAACCAATCGAGGGCGTGCATTTTTATCGTGCCTGTGTGACCGGGCCTTAACTTCTCCCCAAATAGTAAGAGACTTTAGCTGAAGCCCTATATTATGCATCTGAAAGCACACATAGTAATGCAACTGTACGGTTTTTTATTTCTCTTGCAAATTCGATGAGTAAAAATTTTCACCGATTTTTTATTTCATGTATGTTGGAACAACCAAATGTGTCCGTTGCCTTTAATAGCACTTTAAATGCACTGGACACGTTTGGTGATTCTCAAATACCAGTATTCTCAGTTCGTGTATCCAAACATTTGCACAAAATAACAAATAAGCACATTTGAGATCAGTTATTGATCATCGGCCTTGGAAGAAAATGATGAAAGAAAAAAACACCCTTGTAACACATTGTGCTTGCTTTCAGATGACTGAAGAGGACTTCAGACCTAAAGTCTTTTTTAGATTGAAAAATTGAGTGAGAATTGACCTTTCTTCGAAACTACGTTACTACTACAGAGGGATTATTTGTTTAGGTTAGGCAAAGGGGGAAAAAAAACTTGTGCTTTTTATTATTTTGTTACATAAAAATTATACTGCTGAGAAAACATTCACTTGCTACATTGAGTCAAGATAACGTGAACGTAATTTCATTCTCGGCCATCGGGGAATAAACTGAGGTTCTAAATTTTTGAGACGGGTGTAAGGGGTATAGCCCGTCCCTCCCAAGGAAAGGAAAGCCCCGTGCCCCTCCAAAGGAAAATCAAATCGCCCGTGCCGCTCCCAAGAAGCGCAACCGCTTTACTTCAATCTTATAACATTGATGTTTTATACTTTTTATCATGTTTTATAGTTTGAAAAACAATCACTTATCGTTGATCTAATTGCCTTCAAATCGAACCGTTTGGTAAACCTTTAAATCTGTTTTTGACCTCAAATCATATACTATGTGGACTGGTTTAATTTAATTTCACAGTCGGTGTTATTCAACCACGTGTCACTCACTACGTCATTAGACGTAAAACGTGCCAAGAATCTTGTATTGAATAAATCTCTACGTATGTCTTGTTGTAAATCTTCTTTTTGTTAAGGTTTAAGGTTCTAGCGACTTGAAATGAGACTAATGATAAGAGACTGATGTTTTCACCTGTAAAAGGTCACCACGTGTGAGTCAAACTCCCCTGAGGTAGAGGGCACTTTTGGGACGCGGTTGATTGTAGGCACTATACGTCTCCCTCAATCATGTTGCATTTGAAGACGTGGTTAACTTGGGAGACTGTAAATAAAGCATGTTCCGGTTTGTTTTTGTTCAAATGAAAGGATTTTGCATTTACAAGTGTAATATATCAGACCGTATGATATACTCTCTGAGAAAAGGTTCATATGTTTTACCAAAACCAAATTGGGGAGGTAGTGCTTTCTGTTCTACCGGCCAGGCTTCGGACCGATGATACCCAAGCCTACATCCGTTTGGGCTGTAACAAGGGTGACTTGCGCCCTAGGAGTAGGTGGCAACGGCCTCTGGAAACAAATAATTGTAGCCAACACCTTAAAGTGGCCTTCAGGCCTTGTGTGTCTGGCGACTTGCATATAAAGAAGGGGGAAAAAGATGTAGTACCTCGTATTAAAGGGAATAAGCAAATATGTTTTCCGCCCGGGTAGTTCTTACAAAGCAGTCTCCGGAACATCCGATATTTATACTCCGCCATAGTTGGTACATGGAGGTAGAATTAGACCTCCATGGTTGGTAGAATAAAGAAAGACAACGAACAAACTCTACCTGCAGCAAGTACATGCACACATGGTATTACCGCAAACCCCAAAATATAATAAGTTAATAGCTACAGTTTTTCGTTAAACTCAATTTAGGCCTAAGTGCTTAAGTTGGGACTCGAACCCCATACCGCCAGGATACAGAAAAGGGTTCAGCCATGGACATCGGGTATACTTAGTTCTTGACACTATGTTCAAAGAAAAGTAAGTGATTTAAATCCTTTACTAAGTCACTCAAGGCCGACCGATCTTATACGTCTATCTGAGTAAATAATTTTACCGATAGTTTCCAGTGCCGTTTACTTGGTTGTTGTCAATGATAAATTACTCCACTTATTTTTTGCTGATTATCTAAATACAATTGTCTGATACGATTGTATTCATTACATTAATTAGTTTAGATGCTCGATCCTGTTTACACATTGCAGTCGTAAATGATTAATAGTCCAGTTATTCCAGTCCAACCAATTGTCTTCTTTAGGGGAGTTTTATTTAATTATCGGGCGATTCATTTTGCAATTACAAGGGGTGATTTATTGTGAGTTCCCTCTTTGTCACACAGTTTAAAGGCTTCACGTTGTATACAAATATTGAATGCTTTTACTCGTGCAATGGTTAAAATCTATGACTCCCGAGGTGATCCCCGGAGCGTACTATTTTCCCGAGGCGAAGCCGAGGGAAAATAGAACGCTTCGGGGATCACCGAGTGGGTTTTTGAGTGGGTTTTTGTTTTCATTTCATTTCTTTTTTTTACTGGCTTAAAATGTGTTTCCATCTGCATTTTAATGTGCCAAGTTCAGAATAAAATTTTATGTCATTATTCGGTTTATATAAACCTTCATGAATATTCTAAATAATCATTTTCGAGACAAATGATGTTCCTATGGGAATTGACCGTTTAATGGATACTGGAAATGTTAAAATTAAGTTCATACCATGGATTATTAATACTAGGCTACAATTTGTGACGCTTAATTTTAATACTTTTTTCAAACTTCTGTGTATGCCACTCTCCAATTCCGTTTTTCGGTAAAAAAATAAAAATACAACACTTATAAAACCGACATAAATATATTTATCGATGAAACTTGAAATACAATTAAAGAAATCCCTGACGTTGTCCGATACATGTATCAATTTACTGCTCAAAGGGGTAAATAAATTGACAAGTGGGTCATACTTTTGTGGTCGGGGCACATTCTTCTGGCTGTATGGCGGATGTTTTTGATGTGGACGAGGAAAGTTTGAATAGTGAATCTTGACGATATGATAATTAACCGTAAACCATTTGACAAGAGTCCAATTTCATAGAGGTGCTTAAGCAGAGAATATTGCTCAACAATTTCCTGCTAAACAGAAATAAACAGGAAATCGGTCACAGATTGTTCATGTAGTTTGTCCGGTAACCTTATTCTGATAAGCATAATTTGGTTGAGCTAGTTTCGTGCTTAAGCAGCTCTATGAAATTGGGCCCTGGGTTGATTTCACGAAGAAATAGGACTAGTGAGTCCAGGAGATATTAAAAACTTAGGCTAAGGCTAGTCCATAGTTAGGACGAGTAACTCGTCCTAACTCGAGATGAGACTCGGCTAGTCCTAAGTGCTCAACTTAAGACTAGTGCTAAGTTGGGACGAGTAACTCGTCCTATCGCGAGATAAGACGAGTCTTAACTATTTGTAAAATCGACCCTTGTTCACATTCGTTTCAATACGCATGAAGTTGATTTATTGTTATTGACAGAAAACAACATTAAACTCATCCTTTACAATGTTCAACTAGGTGTATTAAATTACAAGTTAAACAGCAGGGCGGCGTAGACTGTAAATTAACGAATTGGGTCAAACTGTTGTTATTAGGGGTAATTCTTGAGGCATAGTGTCGGGGATGAGGGCATGATTGGGAAGGAGGTTGGGAATATAGGATGGGGTGACTGCGGGCTATGGCGTGTTGAATCCTTATTGCGTGTGATGTATTGTGTTACCATTAGGATGCGCATAGGATGGGAATGTCATGACAGGTCCTTGTGTTTCACGCTTCCGTCTGAGTAGGGTCTGTTCATCCCTGTCCATACTTCCTGCGAATGCGGATGCGGATGCGGAACGTATTTCAATGAATAGTTAGCAACAGTTGAGCTTTGTTCGACTCCACTGAACAATTCGCCGCGAAAACAGTCATGTGACATTGTGACATCAACTCGCTTTGCATTCGATGACATTCACTTTGTCCGTTTACGGATTCCTAACTCGTAAAAATAGTAAAAATTTGTAATTTTTTGCAAACGTTTCATTTGTTCAGCTGTATTCAACACCATTAAAGGATGCCTGAAAATAATCCCCCAATTTTGTGTGTTGTAATGGGTTACAGAAAAGGACTATAAACTTAAATTATATTATAATTAAACTAAAAAAGAGATAACAAAAAAATGAAATGGTCTAACATGTGGTAGTTCTTAGTTTACACACTTTTTCAAATGGCATCTCGAATAACTGAGATGTGGGGCTTCGAAATTTGTTGATCCTTTAGCGAACCCTACAACGTATTACTGAAAAAGAAAATTAAAGAGCGGAAGAAACGGCTTAGTTGGGATCGCTGTAAGGTAAACAGGTGCGAGTTGCTCATGCCAGCACCTGCTTTATAAAACCTCAACTATAGAAGGAACTATAATCTAATAAAGTTATTATGATTATTATGATTTATTATATAAAACTGAATCATATCTTATAATAAGATAATAGCTTCACAATATCATATATAGAATTGTATTACTATGGTGATGATTATTATTATCTTTATATTATTGTATGTCTATAGGCCATTAACAAATGTTTTCATTTATATCACGATTCGTTTGGTTGGTAAGCAGTTTGCAACAACCATATCTATTTTAGTATTCTAAGTCGGCTGTAAGTTAAAGGTAGTGCTGAATTGTTAAAGACACTGGACACTATATTGGTAATTGTCAAAGAACAGTCTTCTCATTTGGTGTATCTCAACATATGCAAAACATTACAAAACTGTGGAAATTTGAGCTCAATTGGTCGTCGAAGTTGTGAGATAATAATGGAAGAAAAAACACCCTTGTCACACGATCTTGTGTGCTTTCAGATGCTTGAATTCGAGACTTCAAAATCTAATTCTGAGGTCTCGAAATCAAAATCGTGGAAAATTACTTCTTTCTCGGAAAAAAACGTTACTTCAGAGGGAGCCGTTTCTCACAATGTTTTATACTATCAACAGCTCCCTATTACTAGTTACCAAGTAAGGTTTTATGCTAATAATTATTTAGAGTAATTGCCAAAAGTGTCCACTGCCTTTAATAAAAAATAAATTGTTTTAAACATCACTGTTGAATTTTAGTATGGAAGATTCCCGATTATGAAGTTCATGACGTCATAATTCGAGAAACGTGATAGCCGGTTTCAGTTATAACGGACATTGTGTTTTCATGCTGAAAACAACTGTCTGTTGAAATTGAAAGTTTCACAGATCGGATTAACCCCATATTTCCACAGGTTTGTTATTTAATGTAAATATGGATATGATTACACAATACATGAACACTGTCAGTGACTGTTTTGTCGGCTCCATCAACCCGTATAAAACCTTGAAGATTATTATTAATATCATATTCTAGGTCAATGCAAAGGAAAGTCTTGTTGAATTGATCTTGGTTATAGTCTGTAAAGGAATACTTATCTTTGGCCTTGACCCTTGACCCAACTGCATATTAAATGAGCTCTGACCCAATCACGGGTCTCAACTCAAATTCAAACTTGTCTTAAAGTAGCTATAAAGTGACATGTTTATTGTGGCCCATTCAAATACAGCAAAAAAGTCAACGATACCTTTTGAGAAATGTTGATTTTTCTAGTTCAAACACTTTAAAGGCAGTGGACACTATTGGTAACTACTCAAAATAATTATTAGCACAAAACCTTTCTTGGTGACGAGTAATGGGGAGAGGTTGATAGTATAAAACATTGTGAGAAACGGCTCCCTCTGAAGTGCCATAGTTTTCGAGAAAGAAGTAAGTTTCCACGAATTTGATTTAGAGACCTCAAGTTAAGAATTTGAGGTCTCGAAATCAAGCATCTAAAAGCACACAACATCGTGTGACCAGGGTTTTTTTTTTTTTTTTTTACTTTCATTATTTTCTCGCAACTTCGACGACCAATAAAGCTCAAATTTATTCAGTTTTGTTATTTCATGCATATGTTGAGATACACCAAGTGAGAAGACTGGTCGTTGACAATTACTAATAGTGTCCGCTGTCTTAAAGAGACACATTGCCTTCAAATCTCTTTAAAAAAGAAGTTCTGAATCATTTTTCAAGAAATGTTCATACACACACACAAACACAGCTTCAGTGTTTTGTAGTAATCATTTAAAAGCATTTTCAAATCAGTTTCGTCTCGACCATACTGCACATGTATTCAATTCCAACCAACTTAATAATGACGTCACCATATCGTTGAGTTAACACGGAACTCCCTCGGGTTATCCGGATCCACATTCTAAATCTCGACCCCTAATAATACCGGAATACATCCTCTACCCCTAGCCACCCTGGGGACGAGTCTTCAGATTTATCACGCACGTGATAATCGCGTTATTTTGAGACTCGCTACTATCTTACGGTTACGTTGGATTTAAGATAACTAGAATAAATACAACAAACTCGGGGTGTTTGATTTATGGTACGGAGTCGCAAACCGGTAATGGGTTTTACATTTCCGCGGGTTGTTGGCTTTTGACATTAATTCCCGATTGGAGATATCGAAGGAATGTTCCTTTTATTTCTTCTTCTTTCTTCTTCGTTTTTTTCGTCTCTTATCTCCGGACAATAAATTTTGTGCCAAAAGCGTTCTGCCGATAACGATTGCTATTTGCTGATGGAAATGTTGAAAAACAATCCAACTGAATATTTTCTGAATAGTTATTGTCTTCCTTCAATTTAACCAAGATAAGTTATACTCATATTTGAAACTACCATCGATGGTGTGCTGCTTATTTTGTGCTTACTGTCTTTGAACCAATTATATATGGTATCACGTTAGTAGTGATGTTTACTTAGCTACCACTGGTGTCTTTACTGTTTTTGAATCAAGATAAGGTACACAACTTTCAAAACTTTCACTGATGATGTGGTGCTTTACTTTGTGCTTACTGTCTTTGAACCAATTAAATATATTTTGATAATGGTAGTTTTGTTTACATAGTTACCTCTGGTATAACTACGGTCTTTGAATCAAGATAAGGTACAATACTACGGTCTTTGAATCAAGATAAGGTACAATAGTTTCTTTATATATTTTTTTATTATTTTTATTAAGGATATGGTATGACAGTTTGATATACAGCCATTTGACTGTATAACTTTTGTGCTTACATGTCTTTGATAAAGTCAGCATAGTGTCACATTGGTAGTGATGTTATACATTGCTATCACTGGTATATTTACGATCTTTGAATCAAGACAATGTACATCCGTTATGTTTTATTTCAATTCATGATACAGTACACTAGTAGCAGTTTTTGCGCAATAACCATATGACCGCATGACTGTTCACTATATCGATCAAGTATTCAAGACGTATTTTTAGTTTTGTGTACACTCCAAGATATTTTCAGTGCCCTCTTTAATGTAATTTTCTGGATGGCAATTTGTTTTGATACACCGAGACTGTTGAAGGAGACATCATTTAAAAGGTTTCGAGAAACGCAGACAAATCTCCATAGGGACAGCGCCACAAACAAACATCCCTAACAACGACTATGGCCCTTTTCGAAACCACGGTTTCGGCTCCAGATTCAGCTCAGGCTAGCTTTTGGCCCTACGGTTGTTTTGACAATTGCGCGTGCTTTGCGTACGTTCTCAAGGCTTCCGACGAGAGGACGGAGCCTACAACCGAATCCAAAGCCGAAACCGTGGATTCAAAAACACCTATTTGCATTCTAGAAGTGCCTTTATGGCACGGATGAATACGATCGAAGGCAGGCTTGGAGGGAAGGGTTCATGGGGAGGAAAGCGACAGATCTCCCGGCAAGAATTAGCCTAAATCCCGCTGCCCTAAACAGGGTATGGTATGTGGGATAAGATGACACGCAGCCCAGACGCAATCACGGTTGTAGACGCAGACATATTAATATATACTCGCACTTTGCCCCGCGCTCAATAAACCGATCTGAGAGGTAAGTTGCCAACCTCTGGGTAAATGGACTGTTCGAATTCCTCTCTGGTGAATTATTGACCTACAACGTACTCTATTGAGTTTGAATGTTAACATCTGAGATACTTTTCAAGAACCTGTTTCTTCCTTTAGTTATGTTGTAAGTGTAGCACTATTCATACAGCTTTCTCGAGAAACGGCCTTTGTTATAGTACGCCACCATTTTGACTGTTTTTTTTACTCGACTTCAAAGCACGGTTAATATTTCCTGCGAATGCGAAGCGAGTTTTGACGTCACAACCCTGTTTTCACAGCGAATGTTTCACAGGAGTTTAGCACAAGGCAACTTGGCAAAAAATTCCCATTGAAAAAAATCAATGGGATTTAATGGGATCCCATTGAAAATTTGAATGGGATTAATGGGATACAATGGGATTGGGGTGGAATTTGGGACATATTCAACCGGATCTAATGGGATCCACAGGGGATCCCATTGAATCCCATTGAAACAATGGGATCCCATTGAATCCCATTCAAAATATCAATGGGACTCAATGGGAATTTTTTCCTGGGCTGATACTAATTATTGGTTGCGAATCTGTAACGTAATAATTCGTATTGCATTCGCAAGAAGTGAATCAGGCTTTATTGTAGCCACACCAATGCCTTATTTTTTTCATAATCCGGTATCTTGACATTCAGTAAGAGTTTGAACATTTATTGCCGCATCGGATACGGGGAAACTAGTCAATGGTCTAGCCACCTTGTGATAATTGTGTTTATAAAGGTTTGCGGCAAACTGTTGAACGTGTAATGAACATTACAGCGTAACAAGCAGTTTGGTACAAATTAGGTTTGCATTTGAACACGTGCTTTAAGCTATTGAGAAGAATGTGGGACAACACGCATGTGCTGGAGGTGGCATAATAACTACCGGTACAACGTGAAATGCAATATTAGTTTGACCTCTTCAACTGATCCTTTTCTGATAACTAAATTACACATCGGCATTATAGAACTTAGAACTATAAAAGTGCAGTGCATTTTCCATCATTTCATCATTGTTTGACCTCTAAATTGGCGGCTTGATGACGACATCAATGCATTAGGTAAATTGTGATGAATTCTCGACCTCTACAATACTGAACTTTTTCTAATAACTAATTTCCATGTTGGGATTATGGAAATTCTGTGTAGTGCGCCCTCAGAAGTTCATTGGATGTCATGTGCGTCGTGCGTACAATGGTTTATCATTATCTCTAGATGACAGCTTAATGACGTCAATGCATAACGTATTTTGGGCTGATTTTATTTTATTCGTATAACGGTGTCAAAAGGAAAAGGATTTTCAAATGAAACGTTATACAAAATATTCTTATGCAGGTTTTAGCTGTTTTGTAAAATGTTACTATTTGACCAGAATTCTGATTCTCACTATGTTTTCAATTTATTTTACACACAGGAGGTATGTCTGAGTGTCTCCGTGTATACCTTAGCGGCTATAGCAGTGGACAGGTACCTGGCTATTTGCAGACCACTCAAGTTCCATATCAGAGCGTCGCGTACCCTGTTCATCGTGGCTGCTATCTGGGTGACGTCATTTGCCATCATGGCGCCCCAGCCCGTGTTCACGAGGTCTGAGCCGTCCTCGCACGCAGGCTACATTGGAAAACCTATATGGCTGATGAAATGCTACGAGGTAAGTGTTGCATTTTTGAAGTTCAGTTGACAAATAATATGTCCGATTTTAAACATGGTTGGAGTAAGACTGGACCCTGCTACTCAGATTTAGTGATTCAACTGGATATCATTCAATAACAGTGACATGAGCTTTCCATCTCCAGCAAGCAGTACACTCCTTTTACGTCCGCCTTGGAATGTGAAGAGAACGTTGGTCAAAGGTTGGTCTCTGGCGTTATGCACGAGCCTCGAAGCGAAGTGTGACGTCAGATGTTCAGTCTATGGGTGCGTTCGTTTAGCTTCCCTGGGTCGACCCCGGTGTTTGACGGGGTTTTTTTTCCAGTACGAACTTGTGCAGATAATTACCCACGTTCGTCCTGGGAAAAAAAAACGCCACACACCAGGGTCGACCCAGGGAATGGAAGCTAAACGAACGCACCTACTGTGGGAGTATGATTAAGTGAGGTTTGCAGTAGCAGCATGTGAATATCATTTTAGAGTCGAGCAATCTCCTGAAGACGATCAGCTGAACGAAACGTCGAGTTGTCAACAACCGGTTCTTTTCAGAACCAACCCTACTCATGAAGTCATTATTTCAACGTCCCTCAAGATGATTGATTGATTTTGTTCAAACAACCGACTCAGGTGCGACAAATCTCAGCAAATTTTACAGAATTTGAAATTTGAAATCGTCCACTTGTAAATCCGTCTAGAAGCACTAAGTTATTAATCTAGCGTTGTCAAGTCGGATGAAAACCTTCACAAATTCACTAGAAGCATTCTCGATTTCAACCTTGTTTGAAGAGCACCGGATGTAAATTATAGCCCTTGGTTTTTCCATCGCTCTATAACCGCCTAAAGGAAAATGTGTCCCCAAGGTAAAGAGTAACGCTCGTATAAATTACACTTCTACTGAGCAGAAACGACCGTCAAATGTCAAACAGATAACTTTAGATCGAATACTTTTGGTGACTTGGTCTTTCGTGGTGCACCCATCTTTCCAATTTAAACCTGTGTAACCAGAACGAGGCTGGGAGGGACTTTAACTTGGTACCTTTATAGGGTCTGAATAAGACCTTTTGATTGTTACTGTTGTGTATAATGTGGTGGATGGCTGGATGGGTTCTGGTTCCGTAAAGCCTGACAGCCCATGGGAATTAAACTCGGATTCTGCGAAATTTTGACCCATCTCAGTGATGGTCTCGTGTGTTGTGTAACGCATGTTAAAGAACCCAGTGCACTAATCGAAAAGAGAAGGGGTTCGCCCCGGGCCGGTGTTCCTGGCTGTGGCAGCATGCTGTGTGCGCCGTAGCACCTTGTTAACCCTTAGGAGGTGCTAAATAATTGGGTCTCAGAATTCATCACTATAATAATCTTTCTGAAATTTTGTTTATACTCAGCGCCTTGAGTACCTTGTTTTGGTAGATACGTGCGCTATATAAGACTTTGATATTATTATCATTATCATTATCATTATCATTATCATTATCATTATCATTATCATTATCATTATCATTATCATTATCATTATCATTATCATTATCATTATCATTATCATTATCATTATCATTATCATTATCATTATCATTATCATTATCATTATCATTATCATTATCATTATCATTATCATTATCATTATCATTATCATTATCATTATCATTATCATTATCATTATCATTATCATTATCATTATCATTATCATTATCATTATCATTATCATTATCATTATCATTATCATTATCATTATCATTATCATTATCATTATCATTATCATTATCATTATCATTATCATTATCATTATCATTATCATTATCATTATCATTATCATTATCATTATCATTATCATTATCATTATCATTATCATTATCATTATCATTATCATTATCATTATCATTATCATTATCATTATCATTATCATTATCATTATCATTATCATTATCATTATCATTATCATTATCATTATCATTATCATTATCATTATCATTATCATTATCATTATCATTATCATTATCATTATCATTATCATTATCATTATTATTATTATTATTATTATTATTATTTTGACACAGGTTCCGAGTCATACTGATACTGACTCAGAAATAGATCCGGCTCTTTATGGGACTTGGATCCTGGTCAATTTCAGACCCGGAATCGGAGTGTGTGTCCGCCTTTTATAATTATGATCAGATTGAAATGTGTGTGCTTATACTATCCCTTTGTGATGAACTCGGTTCTAACACACCCTTATCCAGTTCTTAAGTTATACCTTGGTTCCTTCTTACCTTTGACCTCATACTCCAGTTTCACAATCTCTGATTGGGTATCACTATACTAAAACGAACAGCACTGTTAGTCTGATACATAGAACAAGCAAGATGGTGGTAGCACAAATATAATGGGAGACTTTCTAACGCTAGGTGGCAGCAGACTTACCGGGTAAATTTACATTGTTTACTTAGTTCTGAACATGCGCATAATTCTGAGAACGATGGATTTACCCGGTAAGTGTGCTGCCCTCTATCGTCCCAGACAGTCTTACATTACAATCAAAAGCTTTTTCTCACATTGCATACAAAAACTGCAAAGCTTTTGGAGCGACATGTTTTTACTTCATCAGATGCAAGGGTATACCTTGGTTATACCTTTGAACTACCCCATATTCCTTGAAGTGATAGTTCTCACAATAATCTCTCATGATGTATTGAATGGGTTTCATTCTAGGACATCAATGAACCCATAAACCATTCATCTCAAAGAACTCATCTTCAGTGGTTTATAGAGTTGAATATGGGAGCTTCTTGGAATATTTAATAAACACACTAAAAGGCACAAAGGTGGCAACCCTGCTCCTATGGATGTAAGACGATACCGTAAGATTCTCTCGAGCTCTACGGCGTTCTGTTTTTCAATCCCCTGTAATCCGATCTTGGGACTGTAAGCTAGCCCTGCATAAATGATATCGATTGAATTTGATCGTTTTACATCTTTTTTATGAATTACTGTTTAGTGTTTGAATGTTGAGATTGATTAATGTCTCTTGACCTGGTGTGGCCCTCTTGTGGTTGGAATTATCCAGTGTCTTAAGTATAGTTGGTGGATGTTAAAGAGACTGTGCAGTGGTTGGTTTTGTTGGGAGTATGTTGATGTCAGAGTTTTTAGTACAATTATTTAGGGTCGAGACAACATGCGTTGGTTTGAAGAGAAGTATGTTTGCAAAATGGGTTGATTTCCCAACGTTTCTACAAAATTCGAAAAGAAAACCAGATACACGTATGTAACCTTATGTGACTCAGTCAATTTATAATAAATAAAATAATAAAACTTGTACAGAAAGAAAAACTCGTGAGCAGTGCCAACTTTAAACCAATAAACTTCTAAAAAATAATAAACATCAGATCGGTCTTTACCTTAAGTCGTGAGTTTACAAGCTTCATCAAATAAATTTAAATCATCAAACCAACCAGCAGATATTTCGAACTAATTCCACGGAGCAAATTATTTACTCAAACTTAAAACAACTTCTCACTTCACAAACATGCTGAAAAGAGCTCAATTCTGCTGGTATGCTAATTTACATTTCTATAATACCATCATATTATTTTATTTTTAAGCTCATAATTCGCTCAATTTCTTAAAATAATTTTCTAAATAAATATTTAAAAATGATTGACAAGCTATTACAAAGTTAATAAATTATTCTTTTGTAAATAAATTTGTGGCAAACTGTACACGCATTTAAAACAAGACGACCTTACAAAAATAACTGTATACATTTTTATTGCAACGTCACAGCCTCGGGTTTTGCCAACCAAAATTTGGCAAGTTTAATGTAAAGCAAAAAGAGATAGCCACAGCTTACAACAAGTTTCACAATATTAAAGAAAAAAGTGTTGACAGAAATTTCTTTGGTCAAAACACCTGTTAACATGATTAAAAAAGTTTCGCTAATTGACCGTTCATGCCATTCAGAGCTACTTTTAATCAACTATAGAATTGTGTTATTGATGTCTTTGCAGTGATTTGTGCATCACGTTAGATGGTGCGATTTGAGAAAACCTACGTAATGAACATGCACCTTAAAATTTATAAATTATTCTTTAAACCACTGAGTCTGCAGCGATTGTTTTGAATTGACTGTGCAAGTCTCGTGAGCTTTAAAAGCAGTGGGTACTGTTGGTAATTACTCAAAATAATTATTAGTATAAAACTATTAGTAAAAAATTATTAGTATTTTCTCGGTACCTAGTGATGGGGAGAGGTTGGTAGTATAAAACTTTGTGAGAAACAGCTTCCTCTGAAGAAACGTAGTTTCGAGATAGAAGTATTTTTCCACGAATTTGATTTCGAGACCTCAAATTTAGAATTTGAGGTCTCAAAATCAAGCATCTGAAAGCACACAGCTTCGTGTGACAAGGGTGTTTTTTCTTTCATTATTATCTCGCAACTTCGATGACCGATTAAGCTGAAGTTTTAACAGGTTTGTTATTGTATGCATATGTTGAGATACATCAACAATGTTTGATTATGGACAAGACTTGTTTTACCATTAATAGTGGACGGCGATTCAACAATTACCGTTAAAACATTTTATTTAAAGAGATTTTACACGTGGTTGTACCCGCAAGTCTATATTTCATACTTAAATGTACAGTCACTCTTATTCTCCACACCGTGCAAAGCTCCAAACATCATTGACTTTTCATTCAGTGGGAATAATTTCGGATGAAACAAAGCAACAACATGGCCATATGACACTGGCAATTAATAAATGAGAAAGAAAACCTACACAAAATTATCCAAGAATAGCCCCAAAAAGCCATTAACTTAGACAATTTATGTTTATCACTGTCTAAACGGAAGGAATAACACTTTAATTTTTACGAGGAAAAAGTAACTGATCCAAAGTGAAAATCGAGCGTGTACATAGACACACCAATCCAATCTGTAACTTACACCTATAAGTAATTCCTGAAACAATAATCTAAATCGTGTTCTAGTTCTTAAAGTGTGTCTTGATTTGTTTGGGTTCGTACGAGTGGTTTGCTTTCTGGTGACAGCTTAGAGTTGTCTTGTGATCAGGTAAAGGATTTATATTTGCTCCGTCTTCTGTGCATAGAAACTTAATAGTGTAGAAGGTTAATTGTGTTTGTTGTGTGGATGGCTTGGGCGTAATTATTGTATAGTCTCTTTCACACGAGAGAATTTAGCAAGGGTCCTACGCTAAATTGTATCAAGGTTTTACAATTTTATTGAGTGTACGTCGTGTGAAAAGACACAAACAAGTTGTATATTGTAGAGGATTAGCGGTGTATGTTGGTGGGTGTGGCTAGGTAAATTACAGCATATCCTCTTTCACACGAGAGGCATTTTTAGCAAAGGTCTTTTGCTAAATTTTAGCAAGTTTGTCCATTATTGTACATAATGCGTGTCTATCAGAAGTGATGTTATACTTAGGCTATTTGCAACCAATCATTGTGTCTGTGTTTCTAGTTAAAGTCGACGAAAACATCAATTTAAAATGCACTCATCTCTCTGCAGTATCTCTTTCCCGCTCAAGAACTTGATCATAAGAAATCTTTTGTTGAATGTGTCTTGACATTTCAAAAACGCGCAGTCGGTTGTCGTTTTCTTTTTGATTTGTTTCCTTCTCTGTTTGTGACTTATTTATTTCGCTTGTCTGGATTGTTCCTTAAATTACACTTGTGATACTACTTAAGGTTAGGTGGTTTTACTAGCTTTAACCTGACCGTGATTCTCGGATCCGGTTTAAGCTGGGTTGTGCAATCTATTCCTTACAATTTATAACAGCCTCATTTCAAAACAAAATGTCACAAATTGACACAATGCAACTTTGTCATTAGACGTCTTGGTACAAAAAAACCCCACACAATACTGAAAACTTATATCTTTGAAATATTACACACAACATAAGTTATGCCTGTTTCTAAATAATATTTATGCCTGTTTCTAAATAATATTTGTCATACTATGACAACTGTTACTGACAGTTTATTGGATTTGAGCCATTGCATGATGACGTATCAATGTATATTTGGTTTGCGATAACACCAGGGCCAAGTTCCTTACATGTAAGCACAAACATTTGCTCAGCATGAAATTTCTTCCTTGATAAAACAGGGTTACTTCTATAACACAAATTCTGTGTGATTTTCAGGATCAGCAAAGAACAGCTGAATACCATGTACCAGTCACAAGCAATATACAAAAATAAAGAAATTTGGTTGGTAATCCTGTTTTTTATCAATAAAGAAATTTCACGCTTAGCAAATGTTTGTGCTTACATGCTTTATGAAATTGGGCCCATTGGGTGTGTATTTACTTAGAGGGTAGGTTTTGACCTTTTAAGAGCTTGTCTTGCTTTAAATTCTAATACCGCGGAGCAGATATTTCGGTATTCGGGAGACTTCTCTACCATACCGCGGAGTTATTTTCCGTTCACAGGAGCTATTGAACTACTCCAATTCGAGAATGTAATATTCGTTGAAAATTTGTGAACTGGATTCTTGTTTTGCTGTTTTATTTGAATTAAGATAACAATTTGCAACAATATAAAGTGGTTAATACTTTATCTTCTTACGCGTAGTGCGCAATGTTGTTTTTGAGTTTCCCGTCATTGCACAATTTCCTGTCCAATTAGGAATGTGTAATTGGGCATCATAAGAGAGTGTGACGTCATGACCGGGCTGTCATTGAATGCATGTTATTGTTTCCTCATCTGGGCCATATTTCATAGAGCTGCTAAGCACAAAAATTTGCTTAGCATGAAATTTCTTCCTTGATAAAAACAGGATAACCAACAACATTTCCATGTGTTGCATATTACTGGTATTCAGCTGTTGCTTACATACGCTGAAAATCACGTGTAACTTTGGTTGGTAATCCTGTTTTTATCAAGGAAGAAATTTCATGCTAAGCAAATTTTTGTGCTTAGCAGCTCTATGAAATTGGGCCCTGGTTGTTGAGTTCCATTTTTTTTTTTTTTTTCAAGCTGTATGCGGTGTGCCATTGAATGGATATGTGTACGGCTTGTATCTAGCTAGTTTCTGACTTACAACATCGACGCGAAACGTCAAACGTGTGTGGGTTTAACCAATGAGCACGCCCCTCAGGCCTGTTTGCCTAGAAATGCCACTAACTATCCCCGTCTCATTCGTCAAGAGCGTGCCTACACCGTCCAACCAACCGTGTAAATTGCAGTAGAGACGGGCATGCCATTTCGCCCCATTATAGGGGCGTTAAGAGTTTGATTCAATTACGGCATGATCTATCCCTCGCCGTGTGCCGCCCCAGGGCGCTATTTGCCACGGTCTTCAAACATGTTATAAATTGGAGATCTTGGACTGTACAATCAGTCTTCCATCTGGATAAGATGCACGGGTGGCAGAGAGGATGGGGAGATGCATGTCTCGGAGGAATGATGATGCCTGTTGAACGTGCAGCAAGGCTTTGACTGATGCTGATTGAGCATGATCGAGTGCCTTGGAGTGGCGTCTTTAAGAAAATCATCGAGAAGGAAGTAGTACAGACTAAATTACAAATGAAAGATAGTTCAAGAATTGTTTCTGAAAACATAAGACAGTGTCATTTATAGGAGTTGAATTCGTCCATTATGATGAAATAGCGTCTTAAAGAAAATCATTAAGGATATGACTTCCTTAAAGCCATTATACACTTTCGGTAAACAGTATTGTCCAAGTCCCACACTTCGTGTATCACAACTTATATATAAAATAACAATCCTGTGGAAATTTAGGCTCAATCGGTCATCGGAGTCGGGAGAAAATAACGGGAAAACCCACTCCTGTTTTCGCGCGTTTCGCCGTGTCATGACATGTGTTTATAACAAATCCGTAATTCTCGTTAACGAGAATTTATATTGTTTTACCGTTTTCTCAAAAAGTACAGCATTTCATGGACTAATATTTCAAGAGAAGTCTTTCACCATTACCTTCTGTAAACCCTGTAAATTATTGTAAATCTGTGAACTTTTTTTTTTTCTGTACCGAAAGGGTCCAATGGCTTTAAACTTGTACCTAATTGTAGAGTACAGGCCAAATTACAAGTAAAAAAAAGTTCAAAATTAGTGCTATCTGAAAACATAAAGCTCGATTCATACTTCCTGCATAATGTGATACGAGTTTTGACGTCACAGCCTCGTTTTTGCAACATAATGTTTCGCAGGAATTGAGCACAAGTCAATTGATGTGAACCATTCAAGGCTATTTGTGACGTCAAAGTTCGTACCACATTCGCAGGAAGTATAAGCCGGGCCTTATTGTATCTTATAGGAATCTAAGTTGTCCATGAAAGGCTGAAACTTGTATGAGCAGTCTATTTTGTTCGTTTTGAAACACCTTTGTAATTATTAAGAAGTGATTTATACCCCTGATTTCGGGCAGAGTAAAAAAAAAAAACGCTTTTGATAAGAAACATCGTCAAGAGATGATCTTTAGTATGGAGATCTGTGGACTGGTATTCCTTTAATCGGCCATTAGTACATGACATTCAATACTTGTCATCACTCCGGAAACGTTGCCGATGCACAACAACCTCGCTCCCTCTTTCCGTAATGTACAAAACGACCCAATTTGGCACGTAACAACCCTCTCTTGCTTGTTTTTAGTGCAAAACGCACTAATGATGCGCACTTTACCCCACTTTCTGTACCATTTAACATTCACTCTGTATGCGTCATGCAGTCTGCAAAGCAGTCTGAAATAATTGCTAATTCTTGTTTTTAGTTTCAAGCTGCAATTAGTAACTCCAGACAGAGTATAGGTTCCTTGGTTCGTACAGAGTGCAGCAGCCTGACGGAACATTTGCAAACAACCAATGTATCCCTCTTAAAGGCAGTGGACACTATTGGTAATTACTCAAAATAATTATCAGCATACCTCACTTGGTAACGAGTAATGGGGAGAGGTTGATAGTATAAAACATTGTGAGAAACGGCTTCCTCTGAAGTGACGTAGTTTTCGAGGAAGAAGTAATTTTCCATGAATTTGATTTCGAGACCTCAGATTTAGAGATTGTTTTTACTTTCATTATTATCTCGCAACTTCGGCGACCAATTGAGCTCAAATTGTCACAGGTTTATTATTTTACGCACATGTTGAGATACACCAAATGAGAAGACTTGTCTTTGACAATTACTAATAGTATTCAGTGTCTTTAAGTTTACCTTGTGCACGTTCGTCACTTGATTGAAGAGTCGTGGCTCTCACATACATTTAAGTCGTTTTATTTACCCAGTCAAATCGTGCTGTTAAACCGAACATTCTCTTTGATCTTTTTAGTTGTGAATAATGGTTAACTTAGCTTTTCAATCTAGTGCTTTATACCATCGGGACCACATAGGCACACTACCCCTTATGCAGTGTGGCAGACATTCTGTGGTGCTACCCCCCCCCCCCCCCCAAAAAAAAAAAAAACAAAACAAAAACAAAAACAAACAAACAAACAAACAAACAAACCAACAACAGAAAAAAAAAACTAGGAAATAATTATGTAAAAAATGTCCTTTGATAGCAACTTGCATATTTGATTATAAGTGACGTCTACTCAATGTATCTGGGCTCAATTACACAGAGCTGCTTAAGCAGAATAAATTGCTTAATAGGTTTCTGCTAAGCGACAGTTAGCAGGATACCAGTCACACACGGTGCATGGAAAATGACATATATTGGCTGGAAACAAAAAATTTGCAAGCAACATTTTGTTGTGCTTATCTTCTTAAAGCCATTGGACCCTTTGGTAAACAGTGTTGCCCAAGGCCCACACTTTGTGTACCATAACTTCTATATCAAATAACAAACCTGTGAAAATTTAGGCTCAATCGGTCATCGGAGTCGGGAGAAAACAACGGAAACCCCCACCCTTAATTCCGCGCGTTTCGCCGTGTCATGACATGTGTTAAAAATAAATCCGTAATTCTCGTTAACGAGAATTTATATTTTTTTGCTGTTTTCTCAAAAAGTAAAGCATTTCATGGACTAATATTTCAAGAGAAGTCTTTCACCCTTGCCTTCTGTAAACCCTGCAAGTTATTTGTAAATCTGTGAACTTTTTTTTTTTCTGAACCGAAAGGGTCCAATGGATTTAAATACGTAAAAGCAGTTCAATTAAATAGGACCAAGTAAAGCTAGCTGTTTGAGCAGAAAAGCTGTTTTAAAATATCTGCTTAGCAAAGATTAGCAGGTTACCAGCCACAGATAGTACATGTCAGATGGTATTTCGGTTGCTATATTTATTCTGGTTAGCATAATTTTGTTGTCCTTAGCTACTCTTTGTGCTTTTAAGCAGCCCTATAAAAAAGTCCCTGGACTTAACAACATCATTCACAACATTGTAACTTCCCAGACATGCAGAGATTCACAGCATACTTTAGCGTGCCTTTTAATGTCTCTTATGCATTCAAGTGGTGGTTTCTACATGGCTCGGTGGAACACTTGAATTGTTTCAGTAATAAGTTTAAATTGCCACCAAATGTCCTGATAAAGGTGCGAAAAAAGGTTAATTGATGGGGGAGTATGGGCGACGCAGCGTGGACAAAGTACAAGTTAGTTGCAGCCATATTCTCTTCAGAAAAATAGTCAGTGTTTTCTCAAATAATGTCCTCATGTAGTTAACATGTGAGTGAACTCATAAGGTTGATTCTGGTTCGATTTTCATCTTAAATTGATTTTGAGTTCGATTTTGATCTCGATTTCGGTGTTGATTTTTTATTTCGATTTTTCAATTTTCGCTTTGGTTCGATTTCGATTCCGATTTTGATTTCGATTTTCGATTTTGATTCTGATTCTGATTCTGATTCTGATTCTGATTCTGATTCTGATTCTGATTCAGATTCAGATTCAGATTCAGATTCAGATTTAGATTCAGATTCAGATTCAGATTCAGATTCAGATTCAGATTCAGATTCAGATTCTGATTCTGATTCTGATTCTGATTCTGATTCTGATTCTGATTCTGATTCTGATTCTGATTCAGATTCAGATTCAGATTCAGATTCAGATTCAGATTCAGATTCAGATTCAGATTCAGATTCAGATTCAGATTCTGATTCTGATTCTGATTCTGATTCTGATTCTGATTCTGATTCTGATTCTGATTTTGATTTTGATTTTGATTTTGATTTTGATTTTGAAATTACAGAAAGCTTGGAAGGGCACCATGTGGCAGAAAGTTTACCACATCAGCAAAGTGGTTGTGTCCTATGTAATCCCGCTGTTGATTATGGCCGTAGCGTATGCACGAGTCTGCCTGAGACTGTGGTCTGGTATCCCGACTGATGAATCACACCGGCCAGCGCTGGGAGGACGATCAGCGGGACAGACTAAACCCACTATGAATAAGGTAAGGGCATGTCTGATTTAGCGGCTACAGCTACGGCTACAGCTACGGCTTGATAGCTGCTTTTTCATGTTGAAGTAGTCACCAAAACTACAGCTCCTGTCTCTCAAAATGAAGCTGATGAATGTTTGCGGTAACACCATGTGTGTATCTACTTGCCAGGCAGAGTTTGCTCTTAGAGAACTGTCTTTCTTTATTCCACAACCGCCGAGTAGATTTATTGGATGTTTCTGAGACTTCTCAGTTCTAAAATGAACTCTCCTGCTTTTTAACTACCACCCGGGCGGAAGGTATAGAAAATTGGCTGGGACTACTACTTTAGCTTAATCGTAATTAACTGCACTACCGCGGAGTCAGTTCTTGACCCCATGGAATGCTCGCTTAAACCATTTACCAACCTCATCTGGAAATAAATGGTGTTATGTCTTGCGTATAATTTTATTTTGTCTGTCCTGCTCTGTACCATGGCCAACAAAAAAAACTAAAGAAATAGCTTTTTGTTACTGAGATTCGGTCCCTCAATGGAAATTAACATGGGCTTGAGGAGGAGGTTTCAAAAGAGGGCGCTATCAGAAGAAGTTTGTACATTATTTGTCATATCGGGGGACAGAAGTTCCTGTCATATCTTGAAAATAATGTAACTAAACGTACTTTATTGCACTCACTACAATTTATAGAACGACAGTGTATTGTCTTCAATGTTAAACAATAGGGGATTTTTGTGACACTAGGTAGCAGCAGACTTACCAGGTAAATACATCGTTCTCGGTGATATTCGCATGCTCAGAACGACATAAACAATGGAAATTTGTATGGTAAGTCTGCTGCCACCTAGCGTTCCAAAGTATCCATTTATGATGTGACACCACTTCATGAATATTCAATGTTTTCCTCTTCTCCTATTAGTCAACAGAGACACAGCTGGAATCCAGACGTAAAGTAGCCCGGATGTTGATAGTGGTGGTTGTCATGTTTGCTATTTGTAAACTTCCTACGCATGTTTTAAACACAATCAGGTGAGTTGCAGGCAGATTCTAATTCGGGCTACATTCCAATATGGGTCAGCTTCAAACCTAGGGTATGCTCCATGTTGGGCAGATTATAACTTGAGTGTATTCCAATTTGGGACAGATTTACTTTCTATTTGTAAACTTTCTACGCACGTTTCTAACACAATCAGGTGATAACCAACACATTCCTAAATGGGATAGACTTCACTTTGTGCATATTCTAATTTGGGGTAGATTCCAACTTTGGACAGAGTGTAACTAGGGGCTGAAGTCTTTTATTATTTTAGTGAGAAATCATCTCTTTCTCAAAACTACGATACTTCAGAGGGAGCAGTTTCTCACAATGTTTTATACTATCAACAGTTTACCTCTACTCGTTACCAAGTAAGAGTTTTTGTTAATGCTAACAATTATGTTTAGTAATTACCAATAGCGTCCAGTGTTTCAATCATTGCTGGAAACGTCAGAGGTTTAATTAACACAGTAACATTTATCAGAAAGGAAAAACATTCACTTTTCTAATTGAAGTTTTGCAAGCTCTACTTGAACGCATGGATAATACTAAGTTGTGATGTAAATTTAAAGAAGCAATCTTGGTCTTTATTTTCGACGCGTGACGATGCAAAGTTCCACAGATCTGTCAGGTACTCGTCCGTGTCGTCCTCGGGTATCATTTTTGTTTGCTGCAGCAATGTTTTGAAGAACACTGAAGAAAGATAAAAGATTAAATAGGAAATGGTGATGGAAGATGTCTCGAAATTGCAGCAGTTTTTCATGTTTTGTGTGATCTATAATACCTCCGAAACAAACCTGTGCAAAGTTGGTGGGCTTATTCAGTTGTGTGAGTCAGGAAAAAATAGTGAAACGCCAAAGTGTAAATGTTTCGCGTATTGGGGTTTTTAGTCACTACCACTGAATACTTGTTACCTTAAAAGCAGAAACGCATTCTATTGGTTGAATGAGCGTGTGCGTATTCTGCGTGGAGCAATTCAACCAACACAATGCGTTCTCTTTGTGTCGTTATCGTTATCGTTTTCGTTATCGCTGCAGTGTGACTCGGCCTTCACGCTGCAGCGATAACGATAACGATCACGACGCAAAGGGAACGCATTCTATTGGATGAATGAGCGTGTGTATATTCTGCGCGCTGGAGCAATTCAACCAATAGAATCCGTTCTCTTTGCGTCGTGATCGTTTTCGTGATCGTTTACGTTATCGCTGCAGTGTAAAAGCACGGTCCAACAGCAGCGATAATGAGAACAACGCAAAGAGAACGCATTCGATTGGTTGAATGAGCGTGTGCGTATTCCGCGTGGAGCAATTCAACCAATAGAATGCGTTCTCTTTGCGCCGTGATCGTTATCACATCGTATTCGTTATCGCTGCAGTGTGACTCGGCCTTAACTCGACCTTTAAATCGTCTGATTTGTCCATTACTCGACTGGAATTAGTTGTTATCGGCCTTTATCTACTTTGGTGAATTTAGGGTTTCTTGTTTCTTCATAAAGTGTGTTATTGTTTCTTTGCTTGTTTTCTTTGTTCATGAAGAATCTTTAATACTTACATTTTGCTTGTACTTCGTTCATGCAAAACTCATGGGTTACGATTTCACACTTGCAGTTAGCCCAGCCCAAAGATGTCATCATTTCTTGCGTTTCCGCCACAGACTGCTTCAATTGGTACATAGGGACCATGAAGTCCTTCATTGAACATGACAGAAAAAAAGTTAATTTTGTTAAATAAACAAACCATAATTAAACTTGTGGTTTCCTAGAAGGTGGTCATCTTGTTAGTGTCAACAGAGGGCGGTATACTTTATAAGTGTTAAGCACGTATATCATAACAAAGACAACAAATATTTACCTTAACATATTTACCCCACTTGTCATGGCTTTGTAGAAATCTTGACGCATTAAAGAAAATTGGTGTGTCCTTATCCACGATGAGCAAAGCTTCCCCTTGTGGTTTAAGGCATGCGAGAATGCTCGTCAAAGCCGTGCGTTTGTCTTGAATCCAGTGTAAAACCAGAAAACTGACAACTTTATCGAAGGTTTCCCGCCATTTGGGGTTATCACCGACAGTGAGTGCGTCTCCCACACAAAATGATACATTCGACGGCGAGCTTTTCGCTCGTGCTTCGGCTATCATTTCAACAGAAAGATCAACACCTGAAAATAGTGCGTTAAAAAACATCGGGGTTAGCAGGTACCAGACGAGTGTAAAGTACACCCAAGGGCCCTTTTTCAAAAAGCTGTTTACCAGTAAGCAAATTATTTTATGTGTTTATTGTAGCAGAAAAATGTGGGTAAGCATAAACTTATTTCACTACAATGTCTCAAGTAAGCAGAACATTTCTTGGCGCGCAATCGCATGCACGTTCACCATGGATTTGCAATGTTTACGTCACTGGTGTGCTTACCACGGGTTAGCCAGCGTTTTACCCTTCCCGACGGTAAACTGCTTTAAAGGCAGTGGATACTGTAGGTAATTACTCAAAAATATTAATCAGCATAAAACCTCACTTGGTAACGAATAATGGGGAGCGGTTGATAGTATAAAACATTGTGAGAAACGGCTCCCTCTGAAGTGACGTAGTTTTCGAGACTTCGACGACCAATTGAGCTCAAATTTTCACAGGTTTGTTATTTTATGCATATGTTTAGATACACCAAGTGAGAAGACTGGTCTGTGACAATTACCAATATTGTCTACTGTCTTTAAGAAAAAGAGATTTTTTTCTAAGAACGCTCCGTTAGCACAAAACAGCTTCTTACATGTTTATGAAATTGAGCGCAATACCAATCAGAGAACGGTATGTACTGCCACAGATCGAGAATTAAAGGTATTTGAAACTCTTAAAGCGGTGGACACCTTTGGTGTTGGTCAAAGACCAGTCTTCTCACTTGGTGTATCTCAACATATGCATAAAATAACAAACCTGTGAAAATTTGAACTCAATTGGTCGTCGAAGTTGCGAGGGAATAATTGAAGAAAAAACACCATTGTCGCACCTTTTCAATTCAAATATTTTGTGAGAAATTACTTCTTTCTCAAAAATGATATTCCTTGGAGGGAGCCGTTTCTCACTATGTTTTATACTATCAACAGTTCTTCACTGCTCGTTACCAAGTAAGTTTTTATGCTAACAGGTATCTTGAGTAATTACCAATCGTGTCCACTGCCTTTCAGTCTAACGTATAATAAAATATCGTGTGCAAAATCTCTGGGGATAAAAACCAAGAAAACCTTTTTTTGCTTTATATCTGTGTTAACATATTTGTTTCTTTTTTTTTTCCTATGAAGTTAAGAACCTCCCATTTTAGACGTTGTACACAAAATTCATTGAGGAGTACCACAGTCTGTAGAACTCCCCTGTGGAGATAACTTCTGTCCCCTTTTCTGTTTTGTTCTCGACCTCCGATCGTAAGGAAATGAATATGAAATCTTAATTTCTCACTCAAACTGTATGTGGTTTATGTAGGCATATGAAAGCACGCAACAAGGGTGTTTTTTCTTGTATTATACTTTTGCAGCTTCGATGATCCATGTAGTTAAAACTTTCACAGATTTGTTATTTTATGCATGTTGGGAAACACCATGGTGTATTTGGTGAGAAACCAGTCTTTGACAATATACCAGAGGTGAAACGTGCCTTTATAACAACAAAAAAAATCTTGATTTTCTTTTAGTTTTCTCTTGCAACTTCGATGACCAATTGAGTCCAAATTGTCACAGATTTGTGATTTTGTGCATTTTGCTGGGATACGACAAGTGAGAATACTAGTCTTTGTCAATAACAAACTTTTTTTTGTATCCATGAGGGGTGCTACTTTTGTTGTTTTCTCTCCTTTGTGTGTGTATGTTTTCTTTATCGTTCTTATTTTTTGTACTTTGCATTTTTACCTGTGAAATTAATAAATGAAATAAATAAAAAACCTCATACTTTAAAGGCAGTGGACACTATTGGTAATTACTCAAATAAATTATTGACATAAAACCTTTCTTGGTGACGAGTAATGGACAGAGGTTGATGGTGTAAAACATTATGAGAAACGGCTCCCTCTGAAGTGCCATAGTTTTCGAGAAAGAAGTAATTTTCCACGAATTTGATTTCGAGACCTCAGATTTAGAACTTGAGGTCTCGAAATCAACCATCTAAACGCACACAACTTCGTGTGACAAGGGTATTTTTCCTTTCATTATTATCTCGCAAGTTCGCCGACCGATTGTGCACAAATTTTCACAGGTTTGTTATTTTATGCATATGTTGAGATACACCAACTGTGAAGGTTAGTCTTTGACAATTACCAATAGTGTCCACTGCCTTTAATAATAATGACAATTGTTGTACTCACCTGTAATACGTTTAACTTTAGCAGCTATTGCAATTGTCTCGTCCCCCGTACCACAGCCAACGTCCAGTACCACATCATCTGAACGAAAGGTTATTTTATCAATGGCGGCCATGACAGCCAAATGTTGAGCCACTCTACCATCCCCATTATAATCTCTACTCGCTGAAAAATTCATATTCCTCGTGAACAAAAAATTGTAAAGTATATGGTTTCAGAATCACTGTTTGAAAACACAACTTGCAAGCGTAGCAAGCACACAATCGCTAGTGTTGTCAGCAAACTTGTTTGTTGCTTTCCGGACCCGCGGTAGAAGTGTCCTTGACTTGGCCCTGGACACAACGCTAATTCTACCACCACCACACCGGGGTCACAAATATTTGTCGTGAACACGCTAACCAGGAGAAGGCCATTCGACTGGCTATTATGCTGTCAAGGTCCAATGCAAATTTCATATCATAGTGAGTTCATTGAAATGTATTGGCCCTGGACACAACGCTAATTCTACCACCACCACACCGGGGTCACAAATATTTGTCGTGAACACGCTAACCAGGAGAAGGCCATTCGACTGGCTACTATGCTGTCAAGGTCCAATGCAAATTTCATATCATAGTGAGTTCATTGAAATGTATTATCCGTGCGTGACGTGTATTGTGGATGAACACAAATTCATCAAAGCGTATTCCTCTAATACTAAACGTACTAAACGTGCTATAAAACGGTCTCTATAAACTTGATATGATTCCTGTGAAAATGGCAAGGGGTCGATCGCTTCTGCAGAGCGCGCGGGGGACGGACGAGTGCAAGTCTTGGACATTCAAAATACATGGTTGCACTCCATACCATGTGTGTCTTATCTGTTATTGTGGGTGCGTTTGATTAGCTTGCCCGGGTTACCAGGTCTGACTCAAGTATGTTCGATTAGCTACCCTACCTCGACCCAGGTTTAACCCCAGTGCGTTCGATTAGCTTTAATTCCCCGGGTCGACCCAAGTTAACCCCAGTGCGTATGATTAGCCTCCCCGGGTCGATCCAGTTCTTATAGGCCGTGTCCGAAACGACGACTTCGGCTACAGCTACGTCTAGATCAGCGCTTCTACCAGGGTTGAAGAATAGGCAGACGCGCGCGATCTAGCCGTAGCTTTAGCCGAAGTCGCCGTTTCGGAAACGGCCTTACCCAAGTACGCTCGATAAGCTACTCCGGTTCGACCCAGGTCGAACCCCGGTGCTTTCGATTAGCTTCCCCGGATCATGGAGGAAGAAAATCCCGGATCGACCCAGGTCTGACCCCAGTGCGTTCTAGTAGCTTTGGCGTCATTGTTGGGGCTCACTGCATGGGTCTACACTGGTCCCATGTTTTTATCCACATTGATTAAGCTTTATGAGACAGATCGTGTGCCGATCGTCCGCAATAGGGCGGGTCGATGGGCAGTCGCTAGTGTTAACACTTAACGTGAGACATGCTGGGTCATAATATACGATGTGGATGTTAAATACATGCATATTATGGATATCTTAAGAAAGTAGTAAAAGTATGTTAGTTGAATATTTGACATCGGACATTCACATACTGTTTGTACAGCGAGAATTGTCGATGCTACTTTTTCGATCGATATCAAATATTGGACAATATTCACACAGGTTTGTACAGTGAATGTCTACTTCGTACATCAATATTGGATATTGGATAATCCCGACGTGTTTATAGGGAATGTCTTCCATGTACATCGATATTGGATATATTGGACATTCCCTTATGTTTCTACAGTAAATGTCTACCTTGTACATCAGTATTGGATATTGGACATTCCAATAAGTTTGTACGGCGAATATCGATGTTCCTTTTTAGAGCTGTTTTTGTCCAAGCCTCGATTTAGTTTACATTAAATGGTTATAAAAACAACATGGATGTGGCGAAGTATTTTCGTTGTATTCGTGATTCGGCTGGACTCTTTCACTGGGCCACGTCGAAGGTCCAATGGAAAAAAAACTACGAGAATGTGTGAAGAGACATCACCGAGGGCAGTTGAGTCAACACACGGGTGTATCGACGCGATCCCCGGGAGACTGAAACGCTAGGCGTACGGTGATCGGGTTACGGTGTTTGGAGTTTAGTTGGGCATTATGTGTATCCGGTCTGTCGTTTACAACTCGCACCTTAAAGGCACTGGACACGTTTTGTATTGTCAAAACCAGTAGGCCTACTCTCACTTGGTGTACCTTACAGGGAAGGTACACTATTGGTAATTGTCAAAGACAAGTGTTCTCACTTGGTGTATCTCATCATATGCATAAAATAACAAATCTGTGAAAATTTTAGCTCAATTGGTCATCGGAGTTGGGAGAAAATGATGAAAGAAAAAAAAACACCATTGTTGGACGAATATGTGTGCTTTCAGATAGGAATAAAGTACTTCTAGCTAGAAGTCTTCTATTATTTTAGTGAGAAATTAACTCTTTCTCAAAAACTACGTTACTTCAGAGGGAGTCGTTTCCTACAATGTTTTATACTATCAACAGCTCTCCAATGCTAGTTACCAAGTCAGTTTTTAAGTCAATATTTGTTTTGAGTAATTACATACCAAACGTGTACCTTCTCTTTAAAATAATGCATAAAATAATTAACCTGTGAAAAATTTGGCTCAATTGGTCATCGACTTTGCAACTTACTATAGAATAATGTGAGAAAAAAAAACTTGTTTCGCAAATTTTACATTACTTTACATTATGGCCTGTGTCTTAAAAACGATAATAAGAAAACTACTAAGTAACTTAACAATGTACGCTACAATGCACTCGTTGTTTTGGGTCCTTGAAAATCATTTTTTAAGACTTGGAAATAATATGGATGACTAAAAACTGAGTATTCTATTAGGGCCTGCAACGAAGATGAAACAAAAAACATAAATCTACGAGGAATTTGATTTAATTTTTTGGTGATCTTTAAGTCTGCTTTATCTTGACTCGAAACCAGACCATTTCATTCAAACTCCGTTTCTTTATTACAACAATAGGAATGATGGATATAAATTAGAGGTGTCATAGGCTCTTTTCAAGCCGTCAGAGCAGACAAAAAGGATTCAAGACACTGATATGACTATTGAAGTGAGATATACATTCGTAGATGCCTTCTGGCTAGTAAGGCTACACCGTAGCGATGAAAGAACGGACTGTTTTTGTAAGTCGTGCACTTTATGTTCGCCAAGGAATATTTTTTCAAAGGGACAGCTCCTCAATTCATGCTGATATTATAAGTTTGTTATTTTGTTTTTCCTGTGGTATTTGAGACCCTCTCACAGTAAAGAATATGCTTTCTATCGATTAGCTGTGGACGCAAATATAACGAGATATGACGCGACTATATGGCCCGTTGCTAAAAGGAACTATGGTTTGTGCTAACAAAACGGTTGCTGGCAGTGTAAGCACTTTACGTAATCCACCGTTATACATAAACTGACAAACCTGAGTTTGAGATCTATTTTGCTTGACTTATAGATTCATGAATACAGCTACATCAAATAAAACTATTCCAGAAATGTTTTTTACTATCGTCATCATTAGACTTTGTGTAAATCTGTGATGTAAGCGATATTTTTAATCCCATTTCTGTAATGTTTCTTTAAAGGCAATGGACACTATTGGTAATTACTCAAAATAATTAGAAAATCTTTCTTGTTGACGAGTAATAATATGGAGAGGTTGATGGTATAAAACATCGTGAGAAACGGCTCCCTCTGAAGTCCACGAATTTGATTTCGAGGCCTCAGATTTAGAACTTGGGGTCTCGAAATCAACGATCTAAACGCACACAACTTCGTGTGACAAGGATGTTTTTTCTTTCATTATTATCTCGCAAGTTCGATGACCGATTGAGCTCAAATTTTCACAGGTTTGTTACTTTATGCGTATGTTGAGATACACCAGCTGTGAAGACTTAGTCTTTGACAAATACCATTAGTGTCCACTGCCTTTACAGCTCATTTAAAGCTCATTTATTTTCACGTTTGCACGACAGCGCCCTCAAGTTTGTATGATGTACACAAGTCATAGATCTCAAACTCAGGTTTGTCAGTTTATGTATAATGGTGGATTACATAAAGTGCGTACTCATCAGGCCTTATAACCCCAGTCGATCTGGTCTTCGTTCAGCAAGTCAACATCTTCTGACTGAACGGGGGAGATAGATCTTTCCGTATTGCTGCCCCTCGTCTTTGGAACAGCCTTCCTCACAACATTCGCTCTATTTCATCCCTCAACTCCTTTAAAACTACCCTCAAAACCCACCTCATGGTAATTGCCTACAACAACACAGTTTAATTTAAATATCTTGTTTTTGTTCATTGTTTTTCTTTGTCGCGCCTTGAGCGCCTACTTGTTAGGTGGATATGTTTGCGCTTTACAAGTGTCATATTATTTTTATTATAAGGAACTTCGTGCTACTTTCATGGGGATAATGCGTCATCACACTAAATATCTTCATAACTGAGCAGCAGTACATCAAACTGAGGCTGTAAGGCAAATAATAGTCTGGTTCCTATATGCATGAAATGATAGTTACAACTATCGCTGTCGCTGTTTTTTAGGGTACCAGACAATACTGTGATTGAAAAGAAACTTATATAAATTGTTGTTCTCTCTTGAAAGGTTCTTTTTTTAAAATTTAAAGATGATGAAATTCTAAAGGTGTATCACTATGTAAGATTACCACCTCGATCCCAAAAGCGTGAACGTGACCCCACATAACGTTAAACACCTTAATTAAAGTCACCTGGAAATATAATATGCTTACGAACAATAAAACATTTTTTTTTTAGTAATTGTTTGTAACGATTTATATGTTTAACAAATATATAAAGTTGTTTGGGGGCTGACTCCGCCTACCCCTTTTGTGACGTTAATCAAGGCAGACTTTGCCTGCAATGCGTGTAGTAAACACACGTGCAAAGTACATGTACGTCCAAGTCGTGAGTTGGTACATTTCAAAAAGTGTTTTTCTGCATTCAGCAGCAATACACCTGGTCGGCATTGCCGCAAAAAAAAAAAAACAACTTTTTTTTAAACGTACAAACTCACGACTTGGTCCGTACATGTACTTTGCAACTGTGTTTACTCTACGCATTACAGGCAAAGTCTGCCTCGATTGACGTCACGAACAGCGCCCTCTCGGGTCGGGTTCTACTCTTAAATTTGTAAATAACATAGGAAAGTATTTTTTAAAACCTTAAACTGTTTATTCACATTCCACTCATCAAAACACATATATTAGTGACTTCCAGGTGACTTTAAACATCAGCGATTTCTGAATTCCTCCAGCACGGAAGGCTGAGGAAACGAGGGTGAATTTCGTTGCATAAACAGTTAACAATCACGCCATAGATCGGCTGTGGGCAAATCTCTAAGCACAGAACAAGCAAATACGATCGCTCAGAGATGTTCGTTTTGTGGAAACAATTTGTATTATGCGATGAACTTTTCATCATGAATTCTGAAACCTTAGCCAGGGGCAAGAAAGAGGCTTATTCAAAATGAACTTGATACTTCTGTTTATTATGATGAGGGGGAAAATTATTATTAATAAAGAGAATGGTTTCAATCATACAAAAAGTAAATTAAAGGATAGAAATTTTACAGATTTGGTTTCATGAATGTAAAAAGGGCAGTGGACACTATTGGTAATTGTCAAGGACTAGCCTTCATAGTTGGTGTATCTCAACATATGCATAAAATAACAAACCTGTGAAAATTTGAGCTCAATCGGTCATCGAACTTGCGAGATAATAATGAAAGAAAAAAACACCCTTGCCACACGAAGTTGTGTGCGTTTAGATGGTTGATTTCGAGACCTCAAGTTCTAAATCTGAGGTCTCGAAATCAAATTCGTAGAAAATTACTTCTTTCTCGTAAACTATGGCACTTCAGAGGGTGCCGTTTCTCACAATGTTTTATACCATCAACCTCTCCACATTACTCTTTACCAAGAAAGGTTTTATTCTAATAATTGTTTGAGTAATTACCAATAGTGTTCACTGCCTTTAAAGGATAGACATTTTAGAGATTTGGTTTAATGAATGTAAAAAGTGCAGTTATGATTTTAACAAGCAGTTTGACTAGATACACAAGTAGGAGGAGACTGAAGATCTTTTCCAAACCAATGCTCATATCAAAAGAGATTGAGGTATACCTGCATGCAAGTTTTTTGCAGTTTTGTTGTTGTTCTTTTCTACAGAGGAAATTGTTTATTCAAACTTAAAGGAACACGTTGCCTTGGATCGGTCGAGTTGGTCATTGAAAAGCGTTTGTTACAATATGCATATGGGTAGAAAGATGCTGTAAAAGTAGAATACAATGATCCACACAAACATGCCTCGAAATTGCACGGTTTTCCTTTTACCTCGTCGGCTAACACGGTCGGCCATTTATGGGAGTCAAATTTTTGACTCCCATAAATGGCCGACCGTGTTCGTTCGCACAGTAAAAGGAAAACCACGCAATTTCGAGGCAAACTTGTGTGGATCATTGTATTCTACTTTTAAATTATCTTTCCAACCATATGCATTTTATAACAAACGGTTACAAACGCTTTTTTATAGACCAACTCGACCGATCCAAGGCAACGTGTTCCTTTAAAATAACTCCTCACTTTACAAACATGCCGAAAAGCCATGACAGTATTAGCCTTGCTCAAGGCAGTCGAATTATTCACTACGAAAAAAAGACCGCCGCTGTATAAAAACCCAGCCGTATTCACTGTGCGTAAAACCCACCCGTATTCACTGTGCGTAACATCGCACGACACGATGCCCCCGTACACTATCCGCATGCTGAGGCCGTCAGGCCGACAGCCTTGTAGGATCTGTGTTGAAGCCACTGACCTCATTACTATAATAAGCGAAGAGTTCCCACGGTCAGCTCATTACCATAATGCCCGCGAAAGATGAGACATGTCTACATCATCACACACCACCACCACGTACGCTCAGCGAGCATGATAGGCGTGTGTGATTGGACGTCAAAATGAATAATTCATTTGCCTCACATCCTGTGTTGTCTGATAGGTCTGACGAACGATATACATATTCATGAGCTGCATACTAGAATATCCTAGAGCCCCCCAACTTCGTCCACTATTGGAATTTTTTCAATACAACACATTAAAACGGGAAGATACAGACCCGACAAGGCTGTCGGCCTGACGGCCTCCGCATGCGGTTAGTGGTGTACGAGTGCGATGACTTGTGTGAACAGTATTCGTGCGATGTGACAGTGTGTATACGGGTGGGTCATTCGGTGTGATCGCACACACCATGCACAGGGTATACGGCGGGTGGGTTTACAGCTGCGTCTTTTCGGAGCGAATAATGCGACTGCCTTGAGCAAGGCTATGACAGTAAACAACAAAATGGGTGTACCTGCAAGTTAATTTTTTTTTTTTTTTAATAGTTATAGTTATGTTTGGCCAGGTTGAAAAGTAGGTCGACCTTTCCATCCAAGACTTACGCATTCCCTCTACACTTGGCCACACTGTCTTTAGTTCACGCGTGTCCAGGTGGGGGAGGGGCAGCCCGTACACCCATCGCTTTGAAGTGACACACCGGCTCACCATCGCTTTGAAGTGACACACCGGCTCACCGTTTACGTAAATTAGTGGTAATTAATTATCAACAGCTCTCCAGTGATTTTTACACGCCTTTTAAGTTTTAATGTGTGTTTGTGTTTTTATTGATGTTTTATTTCAGATACATGGATGGTTTCAATAATATGAAGGCATCTGAGAACACCGAATCCAGTGGGAGGGTTGCTCTCCATGTCTCATTCCTGATTGCTCATTTCATGGCTTACCTTAACAACGTCATCAATCCAGTTATCTACAACTTCTTGAGTGGTAAGTTTTAAGACATAAAAAAATCGTATGCCTACTACCTGGACGGTCGGTTCAGTGCCCAATTCATTTAGAGCCGCAACACAAAACACAATGTCGCTTACCAGAACAAGGTTA
This sequence comes from Asterias amurensis, assembly GCF_032118995.1. Classification (NCBI taxonomy): domain Eukaryota; kingdom Metazoa; phylum Echinodermata; class Asteroidea; order Forcipulatida; family Asteriidae; genus Asterias; species Asterias amurensis. The sequence goes on from NC_092666.1 coordinate 4,553,716, forward strand.
CCAGCCAAACTACCATGTCACATGTAAACATTTGGACTGGTATCCTGCTCTATTCTGCTTAAGAGCAGGTAAATGCTTAGGAATATTTTCTGCTTAACGGCTCTGTGAAATTGGGCAAAGGAGGAACATTTTCTTTTCGCATCCTGTATGTTTCAAACATTGCAAACTATAGGTTAAAAACTCACATATAGAGTCATACAACAGCAGTATACATACCAAGACGGTCAGTTCATGAAACAGTCGCTGAACCTTTTTACACGGTATGTAGGTTTCAAAATTTAGGGTTAATGGATAAAACTTACATTAAAACATAATACAGCCGAAAACATGCCTATAGACGGTCAGCTCATGGAACAGCCGTGTAATCCTTCTTTAGAAGTAGGCTTCAAACTCGGATAAAACTGACATGACTTTTTCTAGATTTTAGTCACGTATCACAGAGTGCTGGCCAAAATAAGTGATATCGAATCGTATGAAACTGGACGTGGCTTAATGTGAGCAAACAAGGAAAAAACATAAAACATCGATCGGTGTCAATGTCCTCTGGTTGCTAGACTTCGATTCATCTCCGAAGTTCATACAACTGTCAATTCTAATCATGAACTACACACAAATTCTGATGAGCCTTATTAATTGTAAAACTTCATACGCACAGAATGCATAAATAACGGGTTAGTGAAACGTCTACATATTCATATGATGTATTGTACGTGACCTGAACAAAAGTGTAATTGTATTGTGGTCCCAAAGGGATGTCATACAAATCGCAAATCCACAATTCGTGGAAAATAAGATTCAATTCAACGTCAGTATTTATTTCTCACTGCTCTTCTAAAGATGACGAATGTCATATTTTACATACATCAGAGCAAAGAGGGAAAATATTTAACCTAAGTCAACCAAATTAAGGATGAGGCTGTCAGATTAAGCCAATAGCTTGTAGAAGACAGCCTAGACAGACAGACAGACAGACAGACAGACAGACAGACAGCCTGTCAAAAAGATAGACAGACAGCCCGATAGACCGACAGACAGACAGACAGACAGCCCGGCAGCCCGACAGACAGACAGCACGACAGTCCGACAGACAGACACATAGACACACTACAAACAAAGACGCAAGACAAACAGGTAACATGAAAACATAAACAAAATTATATTTGCGATGGCTAAAATATCTTAGCAAATGTCACAATTGTAAAGATATTAATGAGCAGTTACTTGCAAAGATTTTTGCCCAATTTCATAAAAGCATTTCAGGGAATTATGCTTGTAAGTATTTTTTTGTGCTGGGCGAAGAAATCGGCTGAAAATTACTTGGCTTTAAAATGCAGCTGCTTGGTCATCAGTTTTCATCAGTAAACAGTTGCTTTATGCATGTATGTTTTCCATCTGAATGGAAATCTAAATATCGGAGAGGATGTAAGCCTAACGCCACTAACTGTTTTTTTGTACGTTTTGTAGGACAAAAAGACACAATGTACACAGATTTACATTACACAGTTTGAAGATTATGATAGCAGAAAGCTTACCTTAAAAATACTACTTGCTGAGGTGCTGTAGTTTTTGAGAAATTAGTAAAACAATGTCACAAAAATAATTGTCGTCTCAGTGATCATGAGACGAAAATTGTTTTAGCATATAAAAACGTACTTTCATGACATTGTTTTACTCATTTCTCAAAAACTACAGCACCTCAGCAAAAAATATTTTAAGGTACGCTTTCTACTATCATTATCTCCAAACGGTGTAAGTTTAATGTAAATCTGTGGACATTGTGGTCTGTGTTACAAAAAAAACTCTTAAAGGCACTGGACACTATTAGTAATTACTCAATTAATAAAAAACTTACTTGGTAACGAGCAATGAAGAGCTGTTGATAGTTTAAAACATTGTGAGAAGCGGCTCCCTCAGAAGTGACGTAGTTTTTTTGAGCAAGAAGTACTTCCCTCTCAAATAATAAAAGGCTTCAGCTGAAGCCTTTTATTATGAATCTAAAAACACACAAATTAACGCGACAATGGTGTTTTTTCTTTCATTATTCTCTACTGAAATTGACTTAAAAATTTTCCGATATTTGTTATTTATGCATGTTATGTTGGGACACACCCAGTGGGAATACTGTTTTTTTGGCAATTGCCAAACGTGTCCAGTGCCTTTAAGCTATGATTGTGTTGTTAAAGAGCTGAGTAGGCTTTTGATATCTAATAATACTGGAGAGAACAATCATGCTCGCAAAAATTGTGTTTTTTAGAAAAACAACCACTTTGCCGGGAACAAACCGTGATATGGGCATTTTGCAGTACCGTTTGCTGTTTGCTGTGTTAAAACCTCATTGGCATTTTGAAATGATTTTGGTTTGATTGTTCGGACAGCCGTTGGGGATTGGTTTGGGATACCTTATGCCCATGGGCGGCTGTTCTCGGATGTCTTGTGAAAATAGTTGTCTCATTCACTGTTTGTACACTTGTAATACTATCCAACGTTTAAACAGTATCGAACCTAGCACAACAAGGTCTGAAACCAGACTACTTTTGTGGTGTAAGTATAGGCCAAACATTCATGCAATAGCCGTTTGATCTGAATTGCCAGTGACAAGCAATCAAGACTCACCGCCTACCGTGATCATTGATTTACACCTTAGGTTACGTGGAACAGCCGTGGGCTATATTGGGCGTTAGATCACGCCCAAGGCGGCGTGTCGCTTCAAATGAAGCATCTTAATCAGTTTGAAATTCGCCATTCTGTCTGTCGTCTATTGATCCCTAAGTCATTTGGATATTTAAAAATTCATCTTTTCATGGAAGAACGTCTAATCTCTCAAAAGACCGCGTCGGTTTGTTAAGATGCCTCTGGTGTGAATATTAAGATTGACTTGATGTTGCTGTCGCACGTGATTTTGCTTCACACACGAGATTTTGTCCTTGTCTTGTTTGATTCCCTTTGCCTGGTGCGCAGAATCAGTGGCTTGTACATAATGAATTACTGGTCTAAACCGACTATTACTTTGTTCGGCAATTCATTGGTCACTGTGGTCCCCAGTGGTAAGACTGCATAACTTGCAATCACAAGGTTGTGGGTTCCAATCCACCAAGCTACCCGCTTATTTTACAATTTGACTATAATTATAAGTATTGTCGTCTAGGTACTAAATCACAATTTCTTGTTTTTGTGCAATTCATAATCATAGTTGTTAAGAGAATGTTTGTAATGAGATAGATTGGCTGTTGTAAGCTTGGTGTTTATATTCCCTTGTGGGGGTTTACCATACCAGTTCACTTTCGCGGGAAGATCATCTAATCAGTAGGATTTGAAACTTTGCATGGTGGACATACGATACAAGTTTGCGGTAACACCATGTAATGATAATCTCTTAATGGGGTGGTTCTGAAAGCTTAAGCAGAGTCTAGTTTTCTCCAGAAGACGATGAAAGCATACTGATTGAAACGTCGAGTTGAAATCTACGGTGAATTCTTATTAGAAGCACACAAATTCAGAAAGAGATTTACATTACATGTGTATCATACGTACCGCAAACAAATCATCTAATCAAACAGATTGTTCTGACGTCGTAACACAGATATACAATAGTTGTGATTATCTTTTTCTCCTTTTCTCTTTGCAGCTCGATTCAGAAAGGAGTTCCGTCATGTTTTTTCCTGTTGTCCGTGTGTGACGGCTCCAGACCGGCCGGGAAAGCGACCGGACAGCACATCGTATCACCGGTGCCGTGACTTCGCTGCTCGGAGCAGCAACAATGGCGTCACCTCGCAGTCCGACTTCAGATCTCACGATCACAACACAGAGTATTTACAACTCTCTAAACTTGGGAAGAGTAGTGGGACTAATAACAACTCTAATATTGTGATTAACACTAAACCATTAGCACCTAACCCTGAGTCATAGAGCTATAGCTCTATGCCCTGAGTAGATTTGTCATTGTCTGGTACCCTGTAATACACGCCGGTAGTCGTGTACAAGATCTGCATTGGGTACTGACTATCATCACAGTCGGATTTCAAATCGCTTGATCACAATACTGAGAATTTACTATACTCTCAACTTTGGGGAGACTGTGGTGGGACTGAGTATAGGTTGTCAGTGTCTGGTACCATTTACAAGCTGGTAGCCGTATTACAAGCTGTGGATAGGGGACTGACTATTAACTTTACGTCTTGCCTCGGTTGTGGTCGTTGAAGAAAACCACCATCCCGCGGGGCAATAAACCTTATATATGCATTGATGACGTCATAAGCTGCCATCTTAAGGGGTATACCAATGATGAAACATTGGAAATGCACATAAAACGCGCATACGCGCGGTGCACATGGTTGCCCAATGAACAACCTACATTTGACCTCACGGCGAGGGCGCTCTACTCTAATGACGTCATCCACATAATGTTATTTCCATTGTTTTTGTCTTACATTAACAACGGCAGACACTGAGCCCAAACCCCGCCCCCTTTGTGACTAACATGAGCTGGTAAACTAACTAGATTTTAACATTGCACCTTTTTTGAGTTTCTCCACTGGTATTAATTTGGTCACTAATGTTGTGTAAATAGTTCATTAACATTCCAGTTGTAAATAAATCAGCGTCATTGCATTCGACCGGACCCGGTTAAAATGGCCGGGCCTGGTTGAAGGGCGCCCTCAATAGCCTCCATATAAAGCCACGGGTGAACGTCTGAAAAAATTGTATCAATTTAATGTAATTATTGTCTGTATAAAAACACATTAAACTATATTCTCAAGAGAAGTTGGTTTTTATATCAATGGACAAAATATTAAACTTATAATGGTGCACTAAATTTCTTGAACTATTATGGATAGGCCTATATTAAATAAACATTTTACATAATTCTCCACAGTGTTTGAAAAAAACTATTCTTGCAGTGAAGGTCGAGTTTGTGTCTCGTGGAAAAAAGACCATTGCGGTGATATTGTGTTGTTGTGACAAACCACCAACGATAACGACATTGAATTTATTTTTTGTCAAAATCCCATAATGAGAATCTGTGCAATTTCTTTTCAAAAGCAAAAAAACAATCAACATGACTTTTTTGTATCAAAGATGCATTTTTGTTATCGTAATTTCAAACGCTAAGTGTTTTGGGGTTTGTTGCTGCTAACTGATGACTTCCAGCAAGTTTTCATAATTGAAATTCCATAGCGACAGATCATGAGTAAAACGAAATTACTGTTGCAGTGAAATGGTATGTCTGTGAGATGTAAAGTAGTGGGTGTGATGTGAGATGTAGTGTGATGAATCATTTGGCAGAACCAATTAAGGCCATTATAGGCAATTATCTTCCACCATCTTTTGGGGGTTCTTAAATTTGGCTCTAATTGAGAATGTTGGTGACTGTGGTTATTGTCTGGAGTCTTAAAGAGCCTAAAGAAATGAGGCCGTCACCACATTAGATTGAAGTGCAACCATTGGTCTCAACCGAAACAAAGCTAAACGAAGGGCATAGATTGGTCGCTGTCGGCGTTACGCCGATTTATGGGCACATTCTTAAAGACACTGGACACTGTTGGTAATTTTCAAAGACCAGTTTTCTCACTTGGTGTTATTTCAACATGCATATATTTAGTGCTGTTATCCTGTTTTGTTCTGTAATCTTGTAACGGGCACATCCGCCACAAGCCCCGGCTTTTAGGATGATGCCTCCATGTGATGTGAATGTGGAAATTAATGTTATATTGATTGATTGGTTGATAAAATAACAAACCTGTGCAAATTTTGAGCTAATTTTGTCGTTGAAGTTGCAAGATAATAATGAAAGAAAAAACTCCCTTTGTCACACGAAGTTGTGTGTTTTCAGATGCTTGATTTCGAAACCTCAAAATCTAATTCTGAGATCTCGAATTCAAATTCGTAGTACCTACTTCTTTCTCGAAAACTATGTTACTTCAGAGGGAGCCGTTTCTCACAATGTTTTATACCATCAACCTCTCCCCATTACTCGTCACCAGCTAAGGTGTTATGCTAATAATTATTCTGAGTAAATTACCAATTGTGTCCACTGCCTTTAAGGAAGATACAATTAAGTCACCATTGAACGTTTCAGCTGAATACAGTGTGTATATAATCGTTGAGAAAAATAACAAAAACTGGGTGTTTTCTCTTGCCGTATTAACCGAAAATTTTCACGGGCTTGTAGAATGTCATGTCTTCAGGATACAAGTTGTATACGTATTGTTTGCCTTTTGGTGTTTTTAAGTTTCCTATGTTTAAGTATAAATCTATTTTTCAAGAGAAATAGATGAAAGTAAAATTGAAAAAGATTTGATATAAATGTTAAAGCTTTACACAACACAGAAGGGGAAAACTAGAACTATATAGTAAGCTAGACATATCTCTATTACAATGAGTTTTAGTGTTTCTGAAAATAATGGTGCTGTAATAATTATTTTGACGTTTCGATCACTGTGTTCTGATTGTCTTCATTTGAAAAGTCGGCAGTGATAAGTTTATCCAATGGGATTTGGGCTAAATTGTGGACAATGTGGCCCATTAGTGAAAGTACGAGGAAGTGCGAGATCAAACACGAGAAAGTGATTGTTTGCAAGAAGATGAATGGGCCCTTTTCGAAACTACGGCTTCGGCTCTAGATTCGGCTCATCAGGCTAGCTTTTGGCCACACGGTTGTTTTTGACAATTGCACGTGCTTTGCGTACGTTCTCAGGGCTTCAGACGAGAGGACGGAGCCTGAAGCCGGGTTGAAGCCTGGTGTCGAAAAGGCCATTATAGATCGTGAAGTCTCGCGTTGTTCGGTTGTAAACATAGGGTGCGTTCGATTCGCTTCCTCGGGTCGACCCCGCTGTGTGGCGTTTTCTTTTTCCAGGACGAACGTGTGCAGATAATTACCCACGTTCGTCCTGGAACAAAAAACCGCCACACACCGGGGTCGACCCAGGGAAGCTAAACGAACGCACCCATTGAATTCTTATTGTATTTGTATTGAATGAAACAAAATCACGCAAAATGTTGTTCCAATATTAAATTTGAAAGATTCGCGAGAGCGAACGATAATGGAATGTGATGTGATGAGTTGGGATGGTAGGGTGATTGGAGAAGAATGAGTGACAACGAAGATGGATGAAAGGGGCAGGATTGGAGAGCACAGTATTTAGTAACAATCTTGGCTCTAATAATAACATCGTTTTAAATTATTGGGGGTTTTGTATTGGAAACATTTCAGCTGCAGAGGGCGCTGTGTATGTTTAGTGTGTGCTGGATTGTGGTCCGAGTTCTGTGACAAACGTTACTACCGGTTTAGAATAATGAAGAACTATTGCGTCTATAGAACTGGTCTGGAAAAGTTCATTTAAATGAAGATTTTCAGATGAGATTTTGGAATTAAACTAATTTGCAGAATTGCCACCACGTCCAACACACTTTAGTTTTACCATAACTGTCTCCGTGGCAGCGAATGACGTGAGTTTTACGGCCTTCCACGAAGTGCATGACTTATCCGCAATCCATGCTGTTCCTATTATTTTGCAATAGTGTACAAAGGAAATCACTCTTTTATTAATTGGTTGTAGTTTGAAGTTAAATACGCTTATCTAAACGTACACACATTGATTACATTTTGCATTTAAATTTTACACCAACACAAAATTTGTGCGAAAGTTGGTAGTGTGGGCACCGTTATCATCACATAACATTGTTTAAAAATTTTGCTCGTAAAAGAATGCACGTACATTGGTCCCATTGGGCTATCCTGAATAACACTAACATAACCAAACCATTAATTGCCGACATAGTTATATCCATGAAATCACCAGTTATATTAATAATAATTAACTTATTGGCACTTGTAGCTTATAACTAATATAATGTTGGTACATAGTTAACTAATATAATGTTGGTACATAGTTAACACAATGAACTACAAGAGAGACTTTGGAACGCTAGGTGGCAGCAGACGTTGTTCACGTGCACTTCTGCTGCCGCCTAGCGTCCAAAAGTCCACCAATAATTGGGTGTCCCTTGAAGTGTACATTGATTCCAGATGTTCAGAAGAGCGTAAACTCCGTGATGTGATCCTTAGACCTGAGTAAGTTTTTCATTTCCTTATAACATTATTTCAGGATACACGAACATTAATATTGTTCTAGACGCGCTAGAGTAATATCACTTGCTGGTCACTGTGGCCAAGTTCTTTGATGTTCCAAGAACACATAGGATTGGCTGTTTTATGTATCTTTCACCGAATGATCATGATGTAGCGCCATTTTGAACAACAGAGGGCATCCCAGTTGTCTTTTATACATGAGACCGGTGGGGCAGAGCGACTTAATGGCCAGTTTAGGCACGGGGATCTTGCCAACCGAGGGCGCTCTCACTGTATTTTTCGGCCGCATTTTTTTACACCAAGTTAATAGCCTCTAAGAACCTCAAGTTGTCGCAACTCGTTCAATAAACATCGGTTATATTCCCCCGTTTATATTTCTAAACCTTTCGACCGTGCGTGGACTTTTTCTGTTTTCCTCCGTCAGTCAGGAAGTGATAAGTCAAGAAATGTTTATAAATTCTGTATGAAAGACGATGGAAATTTATTTGTTTTTATATAAACTCAGAACTTTGTCACTCAGAAAAGTGTATGATGAAAGTAATTTTGGATCAGAAAACTTTGATTGTAGGTAGATGTACGAATGTAAACGTATTGTGGTACTCGCTCAAAGGGATTTGAAAGAGTTAATTATTTGTGAAATTTTTTGTTTAAAAATGGAACATGAATCAATATTTTTATGAAACAATTATTGAGTGCAATATCTCATACTACCTATGGGAATAGAGTGTGAATAAAGACAATGTATTTAATTGATAATGAATGTAACTTATTTATTAATATAATGTACATTACAAAATGTAACAAACATGTTTATGAATTAACAAGTGTAAATAAAGTCAAACACTAACTGTCAATATTGTTTGTTTTTTCATTTTTAGTAGACGTAAAGCGATGGTAAAGCTTCAATAGACCTTTATCAAGCTGCCTCCATCTTGTTGATCATGTTCCTCGCATCGAAAAATGAATGTTTATAATCATTTCACAAAGAGGAACCAGACTATTTGGTTATTCCAGCCTCGGTTTGGTAACATTGATACAAATAGGAGAAATTCAAGATGGCTGCACTATGATAAAGGTCTATTCTTTGGTGAAGGATTTGGAAATAATATTCTTCAAACCTGCTATTTCGGTGAAGCCTGAAGATGCCTTTTACCTCACTAAATTTGATAATTTTAGATAACAATCACTGCTCACCTAATCATAATATTCACCAATGCACAACACATTAAAGGAACACGTTGCCTTGGATCGGTCGAGTTGGTCTTTGAAAAGCGTTTGTAACCGTTTTTTATAAAATGCATATGGTTGGAAAGATGTAAAAGTAGAATACAATGATCCACACAAACATGCCTCGAAATTGCGTGGTTTTCCTTTAACCTTGTCGACTAACACGTCGGCCATTTATGGGGGTCAAAATTTTGACTCCCATAAATGGCCGACCATGTTAGTTCGCACAGTAGAAGGAAAACCACGCAATTTCGAGGCAAACTTGTGTGGATCATTGTATTCTACTTTTAAAACATCTTTCCAACCATATGCATTTTATAAAAAACGGTTACAAACGCTTTTGTTTTGACCAACTCGTCCGATCCAAGGCAACGTGTTCCTTTAACATCTCATTCGTTGTTGTAAGCAAGGCCCAATTTCATAAAAGCCTGTAATCACAAAAAATGAATAAGCACAGAAAAATGTTGCTTAACAGAGACAGGTACATGTAACAAGCACAATGGCATTAAGTTTACAATGTTGCAACTGGTCCCCCCACTCTTTTTTTGCTTAGCAATTTTTTCTGCCTAACAGGTTTGTGAAATTGGGCACTGGTGGCTGAACAACCTAACAGCTAACCATTCTCCAGTCAGATGTGTATGTAATTTACTCCTTGGTGATATTATGAACTCTGGTCAGTTCATAGAGTCATATGAATGAGAACGAGAGGGCGCACTGGCCTATATACGCGACCTGGCATGCGCCCAGAAGGCCGTTTTCTAAGTTGACAAAACAGACATCTCACAGCATGTGTTTGTGCTGCCATTTTGTAAGTTGACAAAACAGCATTGCGTAGCGTGCAATAAACACAAACTCCAAAATATATTTCATATTCAACGCACGTACAGAATGGCATGTGCGTGTCTCGTGGGGTCCCGTCGCGTTTGTGCAAGAAGCATCACCAGTGCGCCCTCTAGTTCTTATATATAACCCTATGGGTCAGTTTGATAATTACTTTGTTTAGTCAGCAATTTAATTTTTACTAATAGTATTCGTGGTGATTGGGTTCCATGTAGTGATGGTGATTATGTTTTATACAGGAGTGCCATCCTTTAGCGCATTAACCTGCTTATCATCAACAGCGCCCTCTTGTGACACTCCAAGTTGCAAATCTCCTAGAGATGTTTCAAGTCCTTTCAGTTCTGTGGACCCATTGTTCGATGCAGTGACCTTAAAATGGTTACCAGCTCCTTGGAGGGCACCAGTTGCTTTCAAATCTTTTATCCCTTCCCGGATGAGAATATTCAAAATCCAATTTGGGTTCTTCTTTTTGATTGGCTGGAGAGGTGGGTACGGGTTGCCACGGTATTCCAAGAACGACATTGCGATATTTCTCTCTCCTTCGTAGCCGGGTACCCGATGGAGTTGCGTGTAGTTGCTCTGTCGGCTTGCAAAGCGAGGCGCTAGAACTTTGAAGAGCTTGTGTACTTGTCTCTTTTCCTGCAGATTCATAAAAAAATGTACTCAGTGATAAAACATCATGATCATACCAACTTATTGTAGAGAAGACAATGAAGAAATGTTCAGTTTTAGATGTTGGAGGAAAAACACCACGCAGTCAGGTAGGTACTGAAAACCTAATCCACATGAAAGGCTTTGGTTCAGGAATCGAACTTAGCGTCCTCGGAGGTGAAATGCGGGGAAGAAACTACTGAGCCAGCCTGACAGCTGCAACTATCCATACAGTTACTCAACTATCAGTTGGACTCCGATAAAAATAAATAGGTGTGCCAGGCCAGCTAAGCATGGTTGCTTTAGCATAATTGGTCAGCTGACTGTGCATTATTGAATCACTTGGGTTCAAAACCTGGGGATAATTTTTAAAGATTTAGGTTTACAACAGATAACTCCTTTAACAACAACCAACTTACCGAGAGCCAAAAATCTGCAATCTTCATCGCCTCTTCGTCGGTGTCTCCTCTCTTGGCAATATTAATCAGCTGGAAACAACAGGTAAACAACATGTAAACAAGTAAACAAGTAAACAACAACAAAAGTTTATTATTTCACGGTAAGCTATCTACAATGTATTTATTTTAATTGGAAAGTAAGTTCTGTGCCATTGCATTGTGGGCAAGTACTTGATCATATGGTTGGGTATGATCCCCCTCCCCCCGGCCCCTCCCTTTCACACCTCCCTGATGAGTGTTGGGAAGGGATCTTGACTCAAGAAATGGCATCAAGTGACCAACATGAATCAAATGGAATCCATTCATGACACAGGCAGAGTATGGACAAGTTTTTTAACTGTATAAAAACTGTTTCATTTGTAAAATACAGTAATCATAATATAACTTATAAGTAATATGAAATAAAATCTTCAAATTTTCTGAAGCAACACTTTAAAGGAAGAAGAAGAAGAAAAATATTATTTTATTTACTCAACCCTCCTCAGCTCAGGCTAAACTCAAGTCAAACTCAAATCAATAATCATAAATGAGATAATATTTTTGGTAAAAATTAATTAAAATGTGTTGGTAGGATAAAGGATGTTTTCACAGAGTATTATAAGTACATTATTTTGAAAAAAAATAACAAATAATATTTATAGAAATATATACAAATGCTTTACCCTCTCTGCATATTTCTGAGTTTCATGTGCCTTTCCATAGGGCGCCTCCAATCGTTCAAACTTCACCAGCGTCGTCACCAAATGTCGAAGTAAATTTATCCGTTGTTTTGGCCCTCCAGCCACCCGACGGTAGATCTTACCATGCCTCATTGTTAATGAGGAATAAAAGACAACTTTGTTTTCAAATATACTTTGCAAATTCGAGTAATTGTTTTACAAAACGAGTGCAGAAAACAGAATTTCGCGGCCGACAGTACACACACGGCACACGTTTATTTTATTTTGGAAAAAAAGTCAGGCACCAGAGAAATAAAAGGTTCATTGTTATATTCAGCGTGTTTGACGTCTAGGTAACTTATCATAGACTGGTACCGTGTATATACACGTTCTTATTATACACTGTAGCGAAAAAGGACACCAGAGTTCTTTTTAGTTGTGTTGATTTCATCATTTTTCATTGACGGAAAACTACCACTGCCTACAAAACCTGTTTTTAAAGTTGTATTTCTCCCAATGGATTCTACTAAAACTGAAAAGGAAAAGGGTCTTGGACCTGGAAGTCACTATTCTGTAGAGATTCAAGGCGTCAATTGGCCGCCTTTAGTGTCTAAAGAAAGTTTAAAGGCAATCAAAAACTTTGATGTCCGAGACGATGATGTTTGGATTGCTTCTTATCCGAAAGCAGGTCAGTTCATGGGCGTGGCCGAGAGGGGGTGGTTGGTTTGTTTTGTTTGTTGAGATGATTGGCAAGGCAGCGGGCCATGCTTACATGATGTAAGCAAGACATTTTTTTCCCTGGCATTTAGACCTAGTCTCGAGCATAATGAACTTTGTTGTGTCTGTTTAATTATTGTTTATGTTTTTTGGAGGGGGTGGGTTTTTTTTTTTTTTTTTTTTTTTCTCATGCTGGTCCTTTACTTTGGAATAATCTGCCTCTTAATATCCGTAACATGTCCTCTATTCATAAGTTCAAAGAGGCCCTCAAAACCCACTTTTTCACAGCTGCTTTTCATTAATTTTGTGTTTCTTCCTTGCGCGATGAGCATCACTTGTGGTGGATACTGGCGCACTAGTCTAGTAGTGTTCATATTATTATTATTATTTATTATTGAAAATGTTTTCAATTGGTCAATTATCAATGAATTAAATTAAAGGCACTGTGCAACTCCTCTACTTTGTCCGCCCATTGCATTGGACTTGGTAATTACTCAAAATAATTGTTAGCATAAAAATGTATTGGTAACCAGCTAGCAATAGAGAGCTGTTGATACTAGTATAAAACATTGTAAGAAACGACTAGTGCCACTTGTGTGACCATGGCTATCTGAGGATTCAGTTTGGCCACACAAGTGGGGTTAAAAAAAAACGGCCCCCTCTGAGTCTGAATGAAGTAGTGTAGTTTTTGAGAAAAGAAGTAATTTCTCATGTACTCCGTGTAAAAGTAAATATAAGGCCTAAAATTAAAAAAACATGTTGGATTGCCCTATCCCGACCGACCGACCGTAAAAGTAGCAAAATTTCGGTCGCGGTTTAAAAAAAAAAAAAAATCGTTTTTTTTCCCAATTTTTTTTTACTTCCGAATTTTTATTTCATGAATATTTTATGCTTTAAAAATGGTAGATTTGACACAAATATTAATATTTGGCCGACTACTTAAATAAGGTCGACAGTAATAATTATCCAGTGCAACATTTGTGGTTTCAACGTTCACAAAAACGCAACTTACTAATTGTAAATCGATTTCCCTCACACGCACGGATAGGGTGAGCCTGTGTCACATATCACACCACATGCCTGTTTATCCGACGTCATGCTTTCACAAGGAGTCGAACCCTCCATTGAACAACAGAGGGCGCTGTTGCCAGTAATGCCCATATATGGTATCGCTCGTTTTATTGAACGGACAAAAAACATGGTGAATGAAATGGTTCTTGGAAATTGTTTTTGAAGGAATTTGCCAAAATAAAGACGCAAAAAGAGCGATTGAAGCGAGATTTTTAAGATGATTAATACCTTGCTTGCTTGACAACTTGATCTTTCATGAAATGTTTATAATGCAGTTTTGGGCGTTGTTTAGCCTTGATCAAGGCTGTTGACGTACTGTTCCCCGGCCCGGTTCGCTGCACACGCATGCAGTGCATACACAAATGTACATTACCATACATTGTACATCGAGAACAGTATAGCGTATTCATGAGTACGGTCGTGTCTTTCTACTTTCAACCTCGCACACGTGGCTCAAACAACTTAGGAAGTACCCATGTACCGTAAGTGTACCGCATACAGATGGTACATGTACATGTACAGTACGTATGTGTGTACATACGCTGTATACGTCTTATATGCACTGTGTTATGTATGGGGGTGCACTGGTGGAATTCAGTGATGGGGACTGGGATTTTGCAGATCGCGGCTGGCTGTAGCGCCTTGATCAAGGCTAGGCATTGTTTGACTATCTACATGTAAAAAAAAAAAAATTAAAAAAAAACCCGACCGACCGACCCAAGCCAACATATTTTTTTTAGGCCTAATGGAATGCAAGACCTCAGCTGAGGTCTCGATCTCAAGCATGTGAAAGCACACACCTTGTACGACAAGGCTGTTTTGGGTCATTCCGTGTCAAATCAACCAGTGGATGGAGTTGAGTGCCAAAGCTGAAAATTGGTGTATATAAGTAGAATATATATGTTTAACTGGTATCAATTTCAAAAAATGTTTCAATTGATCACGGGGTCATGACGGGCGGGGTCTTTTTGACCTTTTTCTGGCTGGAACCAACTTTGGGTCCATGCTATTTCTGAATGAATGCATTGGTGAGCTTATAATTGCTTATGGGTAAAGACATGCACCCATAGATAATACCTAGGGAATATAGGATTCATTTGACCCCTCATGTGGGCACAGGGTGACCCCAATTATCACAAAAAACACTTTCGGCTGATTAAAGTGCCTACTTTAGGTGACCATAACTAGAAAATTAAAGGAGATACTCTTAAATTGAGTGCAGATTCATGAAATTTGGCAAGAAGTAAGATGGAATACCAAATTTGAGCTCTCTACCTGGTACAATAACTAAATTATGAGCTTTCAAAGTCGGAAATTATCACAAAAATCACTTTTCGCGTCTCGCGCGAGTACAAAATGGCCGCCTTGACCAAATTTCAATGGGTCATATCTCGAAAAACGACATGGAGTATGACTTAGCTTTTTTGTATGTGTTCATTTGAGCCACATCCAATCATTCTGAGCAAGTTTCATCAAAATCTGAGGGGGTCACCTGGGAACTTTTCTGAAAACTGGTTGATTTGACACGGAATGACCCTTTTTTCTTCCATTTTATTATCTCTTTTTTTCTAAATCTGTTCTGTATTTGTAGCTTTATGTCATGCAACATGGAAAATTACATGTTTCAATACTTCAAAAGTTCTGTAGACTGAAAATATAATGGTATTCGGTATAATGTAATATTCGGTATTTATAAAAATTAATCATTTGTTTATAAATGGTTTATTTATTTTAAAATGGCATCGCAGCATTCTGCTGAATTGCTACATAATTCACAAATCACAATCGTTAAAAAGTATTACATAATATAGCGCACTTGGGCTCACACTATCAATTGGTACACGATGATCACATCGCCAGTGCAGAACTTCGACATATTTTTGAAAAATAATTTCTTCCATGGATATATTTGTTAGCTGTGAACTCGTTGAGAATATAGTGAGGGACACTATGAATATATGAACGGAATTTCAGCTTCTCAAATCAGGTAAAAAATAAAGAAAATTGTAGTCAAATTTGTGTTCGCGTTGTAAAGAACCTTTATACTCAGGACATCAGTGCAGTGGCACTGACTGACGTCCTATGTACCAGGGCTATGGCAAACCCGTGCTCTTTTCGATGAGTGCACTGGGTTCTTTTACGTGGGTTACACAACACACGGGACCAACGGCTTTAACAAACTTTGGTAGAATTTGAAATTGGTAATTGTCAAAGACCAGTCTTCTCATTTGGTAATGGTGTATCTCAACATTATCCACAAAATAACAAACTTTTAACTCAATTTGTCGTCGAAGTTGCGAGATAATAATAGAAGAAAAAACACCCTTGTCACACGAAGTTAGTGTGCTTCCTAATGCTTGATTTGGGACCTCAAAATCTAATTCTGAGGCAGTCTGAGGTCTCGAAATCAAATTCAGGGAAAGTTACCTCATTCTCAAAAAAAAACGTTACTTCAGGGGGAGCCGTTTCTCACAATGTTTTATACTACTAACAATTATTTTGAGTAACTACCAATAGTGTCCAGTGCCTTTAAGGTGAAGTTTGCAGGGCAATATGTAAGTCTCTTTTGAGAAGTGTTGGTTGTCAACCACCAATTCTTTTCAGAACCAACACTACTCAAATGATGTGGCTATTGCAAACTGCACCTTATTGCACTGTGATTGGTCAAAGACTGGTTAAATACGGGTGTCTTAACAAGTGATTATTGAATATTAATTTTGGTTTTTGCCCATACACCGATGTGTGTCAGCACTGTATACTCAGTACTTCCCGAGTTCTGTGAAAAAATATCACAGCCATGTTACTCGGGTGGGATTCGAACCCACGACCCTTGCAATTCTAGAGCAGTGTCTTACCAACTAGACTACCGAGGTTGCCCGGCAGCTAGAGGCAGTTCGAATCTGCCGGGCAACCTCGGTAGTCTAGTTGGTAAGACACTGCTCTAGAATTGCAAGGGTCGTGGGTTCGAATCCCACCCGAGTAACATGCCTGTGATATTTTTTCACAGGACTCGGGAAGTACTAAGTATACAGTGCTGACACACATCGGTGTATGGGTAAAAACCAAAATTAATATTCTTTATCCCCGATGCAAATTTAACATCTATTATAAAGTGATTATTGATTTATTTTTATCAAAAAATTTTATTTTATAAAAAGCCCTATTTTGTATCTAACTGGATTGGTATATCATTCATAGGCCTACATGTATGCCATGTCTTTTAAAAAACATTTGTTCATTGGTGTTTGAGCTTGTTTTTATGCCCGTCTTTTTTTCAAAGTTTTAGTCGCCTGTGTTTTTTGACACTTTATAGTTTTTATAGACTTTGTAAATTTTTAAATTTCCCTCTGTGTATTTGTTTTTTCCTAAATGCAGCCTAATATGGCGTGAATAAACCAATAACAACAACTAATTTATCTAAAACTATTTCATCATCATCATCATCCGTCGTCCTTAGACGGAATAGCAGAAGCAGCTTTGATGAAGTGGTGCCAGGTTGCTTTGTCCCTCATGAGTTGTTGAGTCTCGTTTTGATTGAGATTTGTGTCTCGGGTGATGGTGTCAGAGTAGCTCATTTTCCTCCTGCCGCGATTTGGATGTCCGCCAGGAGGATTCCAGAAGACCAGATGTGATATAGGTTGATCCGCTGTTCGCAAACAGTGGCCAGCAAACTGGAGACGTCTCTGCATTATGGTCTCGGAAAGTGGTGGTAGATTGCCATAAACCTCCCTGTTTGTAGTATGGTCCCGCCAGTGGATGTTGAGAACTCTACGCAGCAGTTGAGTGTAGCAACCGTTGATGCGATCATTCATTTTTTGTGTTGTTGTCCATGTTTCGGCTCCATATAGCAAGATGCTTTCAACACAGGCCCTGAAGAACTTGATTTTGATAGCTCTGTCAAGATCAGATTTCCAGATCTTATCTAATTGGTTACATGCTGACCATGCTTGCGCTTTCCTGCAAAACTATTTCAATTGTGATTTGTTTTGTCTGTCATCCTGTAGGCACTCACTGGGTCGCTGAAATATGTCATCTCATTCTGAACAACGGTGACTTGGAGAAAGTCGACAGACAGCAAGAGCCCTTACCCCTAGAGTTTGAAGCCATGGCGACAGTCGGCGAGTTGGCAAAGTTTGGTGGGACAGAGCGGCTTCCAAGATACCAAGAAGCTCCGGGATGGAAATCACCTCGTGTTATCGTCACTCACGTCCCAAGAAGCTTCCTCCCGGACCAACTTTTGAAAGAGAAAAAAGGAAAGGTAGACACAATTTTTTTAAATCATGTTTAGTAATCCTTGGCAACTAGTTTCGTTGTCACTGTAATATGTCAACACTAGAGGGCGCTCTATTCCCACCCACAACGTCATGAGTTACTCTGATGAATAAACGTGTATCTGGAACTTATACTCTGTGAAGATATACACTCATTTCATGGTGGCAGCGCGGTAAAAAACCCATCACTAATGCCAGATTAATACAAACAACTCGTGGACATGACAAGGTATCGGTGAGTGACAAATAAACACGTTGTTGCTTCATTCTGTACTGTATTGCCCATAAACATTAGTGCATACGTACATCTGCGGTGCACAAAACTGCAGCGTTTACTTCGTCACCATATTTATTCAGTGCTAAACTCTATCAAGTCGCGACTACCAGTTTTCAGTAATCGGTTCATGTCTCCATAGTGTGGATGGAAACTTCCTCGAGTTATTGTCACTTACGTACCAAGAAACTTTTGAAAGAGATTAAAGGAAGGTAGTCGCAATTTTTTTTTAAATCATGTTTAGCAAGACTGTGCGGCTAGGGTCAAAGTCGCGACTATTGGTTGTTTAGTCGAGTAGCGACTACCAATTTTCAACAACTCGGTTAATCGTGCTACCACAGCTAATGTACTACTAAAATAGTCTCAACTACCTGACTGCTTAAAAAAAAGATGTTTTCTTTGTTGAACCAATTGTGTCGCTCAGGACTACGTGTTTGTGACAATATTACTTACGAAACACATTCAGACATCGGTGACACATCCTTCAATCCTTTCAGCGTGAAAAATGTAACAATTAATTATTAGGAAGTAAACAAACATAAAAACACACACATGGCAAGAGGTTAAAAAAACCTAAAATAACAAGGGACAGAAATCATGCACTACTGCAGAAAGGAGTGCAAGATAGAGTGCAAGATGGTTGAGGGGAAGGGCTGGAGCACTTGCTTGACTTTTTTTTTTTTTATGCAAGTCGCCAGACACACAAGGCCTGAAGGCCACTTCAAGGTGTGGTTTTTTTTTGCCAGGGGTCGTTGCCACTTACTCCTTGGGCTGAAACAGGGTTACCCCCTTTACTGTCCATATGGATGTAGGCTTGGGAATCATCCATGAGACGCGTGGTTGGTAGAGCAGAAAGCACTTCCTCCCCACCTTTAAAAAGCAATCATGGTTTTAACCATGATCCTTAAAAGTGTTTTGCTTAAAGGAACACGTTGCCTTGGATCGGTCGAGTTGGTCTTTGAAAAGCGTTTGTAACCGTTTTTTTATAAAATGCATATGGGTAGAAAGATGTTGTAAAAGTAGAATACAATGATCCACACAAACATGCCTCGAAATTGCGTGGTTTTCCTTTTACCTCGTCGACTAACACGTCGGCCATTTATGGGGGTCAAAATTTTGACTCCCATAAATGGCCGACCGTGTTAGTTCGCACAGTAGAAGGAAAACCACGCAATTTCGAGGCAAACTTGTGTAGATCATTGTATTCTACTTTTAAAACATCTTTCCAACCATATGCATTTTATAAAAAACGGTTACAAACGCTTTTGTTTTGACCAACTCGTCCGATCCAAGGCAACATGTTCCTTTAAGGACACTTGTGTAAGTGTCACGACCAAGACTTTGAAGGCAGAGAAGAACTGGTGGAATAACGGCTTAATCTTAGATGTTGTTCTCACCTATACATGTAGATTATAACACCCGTTCGAAACCTAAAGGACACAATGGTTTCATATTACCATTTCTACAAAGGCATGATGGCACACAAACTAAAGGATTTAACATTTGCAGAAAGTTTGGAGGTGAACTGTTTTGGAGACAAAAGTAAGTTAACTGTTATTTTTTAAAAGAATTGGTTTTGGCTAACAAAACAGTTGCTGGCAGTTTACGCACTTTATGTAATCCACCACATACATAAACTGCCAAAATAGTTTTAAAAAAAAACGATTACACATTTTGCATCTAATCATCATTAGACCATGTAAGTTTTGTGTATGTAAATCTGTGATCTTAGACAAGTTTGTTTTCGTACCAATTCTTTGATGTTCTTTGTTTTTGCTTCGTCTTTGTGAGTGTGGGTGGTTAGGACATACACTCTCAAACTAGGGACCTATAAGAAAAGGGACAAAAAAGGTCCCTGAATGTGTGCTTTAACACAATACACACTTTTTTTCCGCGTGTGCAATCATTGTCCGAGCGATAACTCAAGAAAGACTTGGCATGTCAACTTCATTTGAACTTGATGTGTGAATTGGTCTTTGGATACCCCAGTTGCCTACTAGTGAAGCCTGTAAATAAAGGTGCTTGCTACATCCAGAAATACCAGGGTTAACCCTTGCTTTTCCAGCCTACTCAATAACCAGCTTTGAGGCTTGTGAATAACGCCAGAGACCGGCCTGCAGCCGGTGTGTACGTACATGTATGCACCTTTGACCTACATTCATTTTACATAGAGATACGCAGTCAAATTCTATGGCGGACGTGATAGGAGTGAACTGTTTGGGCGTCCATGGAAAGCTCATGTCACTTTGCAGGTTTATCCAATGATATCATTGTTTCCATTGGAATCACTGGATCTGAGTAGCAAGTTCCAGGTCTACATCCTTGCAGATAAAGACAGGGGCCCAGTCTAAGCTGTACCCTGCTGTACCCTGCTACACCCCTCCCTCCCTACCCGGCTTACCTTGCCGTACCCAGCTGTACCCTGCTTTTTACTGTACCCAGCTACACCCCTCCCTCCCTACCCGGCTTACCTTGCTGTACCCTGCTGTACCTGCTTTTTGCTGTATCCTGCTACACCCCTCCCTCCCTGTTCCCTGCTTACCTTGCTGTACCCAGCTGTGCTGTACCCTGCTGTACCGTGCTGTACTGCACACCCCTCCCCCTATACCCTGCTTACACATATATGTACCTTGCTGCACCCAGCTGTAACCTGCCACATGTACACCCCTCCCTCTCTGTACCCTGCTGTACCCAGCTATACCCCTCCCTCCCTGTACCCTGCTTACCTTGCTGTACCCAGCTGTGCTGTACCCTGCTGTACCGTGCTGTACTGCACACCCCTCCCTCTCTGTACTCTGCTACACCCCTCCCTCTCTGTACCTGCTACACTCTCCCTTTCTGTACCCTGTTTACCTTGCTGTACCCTGCTGTACCCTGCTACACCCCTCCCCCTCTGTACCCTGCTACACCCCTCCCTCTCTGTACCTGCTACACTCTCCCTTTCTGTACCCTGTTTACCTTGCTGTACCCAGCTGTAACCTGCTTGTTGCTGTACCCTGCTGTACCCTGCTACACCCCTCCCTCTCTGTACCCTGCTGTACCTGCTTTTTGCTGTATCCTGCTACACCCCTCCCTCCCTGTTCCCTGCTTACCTTGCTGTACCCAGCTGTGCTGTACCCTGCTGTACCGTGCTGTACTGCACACCCCTCCCTCTCTGTACTCTGCTACACCCCTCCCTCTCTGTACCTGCTACACTCTCCCTTTCTGTACCCTGTTTACCTTGCTGTACCCTGCTGTACCCTGCTACACCCCTCCCCCTCTGTACCCTGCTACACCCCTCCCTCTCTGTACCTGCTACACTCTCCCTTTCTGTACCCTGTTTACCTTGCTGTACCCAGCTGTAACCTGCTTGTTGCTGTACCCTGCTGTACCCTGCTACACCCCTCCCTCTCTGTACCCTGCTTACCTTGCTGTACCCAGCTGTAACCTGCTTGTTGCTGTACCCTGCTGTACCCTGCTACACCCCTCCCCCTCTGTACCCTGCTTACCTTGATGTATCCAGCTGTACCCTGCTTTCTGCTGTACCCTGCTGTACCCTGCTACACCCCTCCCCCTCTGTACCCTGCTGTACCCAGCTACACCCCTCCCTCTCTGTACCCTGCTTACCTTGCTGTACCCAGCTGTAACCTGCTTGTTGCTGTACCCTGCTGTACCCTGCTACACCCCTCCCTCTCTGTACCCTGCTTACCTTGCTGTACCCAGCTGTAACCTGCTTGTTGCTGTACCCTGCTGTACCCTGCTACACCCCTCCCTCTCTGTACCCTGCTTACCTTGATGTATCCAGCTGTACCCTGCTTTCTGCTGTACCAAACTGTAACCTGCCACACCCCTATCTCTCTGTACCCTGCTGTACCCAGCTACACCCCTCCCTTTCTGTACCCTGCTTACCTTGCTGTACCCAGCTGTAACCGGCTTGTTCCTGTACCCTGCTGTACCCTGCTACACCCCTCCCTCTCTGTACCCTGCTTACCTTGATGTATCCAGCTGTACCCTGCTTTCTGCTGTACCAAACTGTAACCTGCCACACCCCTATCTCTCTGTACCCTGCTGTACCCAGCTACACCCCTCCCTCTCTGTACCCTGCTTACCTTGCTGTATCCAGCTGTAACCTGCTTTTTGCTGTACCAAACTGTAACCTGCCACACCCCTATCTCTCTGTACCCTGCTGTACCCAGCTACACCCCTCCCTCTCTGTACCCTGCTTACCTTGCTGTACCCAGCTGTAACCTGCTTTTTGCTGTACCAAACTGTAACCTGCCACACCCCTATCTCTCTGTACCCTGCTGTACCCAGCTACACCCCTCCCTCTCTGTACCCTACTTACCTTGCTGTACTCAGCTGTAACCGGCTTTTTGCTGTATTCAGCTGTAACCTGCTACACCCCTCCCTCTCTGTACCCTGCTGTACCCTGCTACGTACACCCCTCCCTTTCTGTACCCTGCTTACCTTGCTGTACCCAGCTGTAACCGGCTTGTTCCTGTACCCTGCTGTACCCTTCCCCCTCTGTACCTGCTACACCCCTCCCTCTCTGTACCTGCTACACCCCTCCCTCTCTGTACCTGCTACACCCCTCCCTCTCTGTACCCTGTTTACCTTGCTGTACCCAGCTGTAACCGGCTTGTTCCTGTACCCTGCTGTACCCTTCCCCCTCTGTACCTGCTACACCCCTCCCTCTCTGTACCTGCTACACCCCTCCCTCTCTGTACCTGCTACACCCCTCCCTCTCTGTACCCTGTTTACCTTGCTGTACCCAGCTGTAACCGGCTTGTTCCTGTACCCTGCTGTACCCTTCCCCCTCTGTACCTGCTACACCCCTCCCTCTCTGTACCTGCTACACCCCTCCCTCTCTGTACCTGCTACACCCCTCCCTCTCTGTACCCTGCTTACCTTGCTGTACCCAGCTGTAACCGGCTTGTTCCTGTACCCTGCTGTACCCAGCTACACCCCTCCCTCTCTGTACCCTGCTTACCTTGCTGTATCCAGCTGTACCCTGCTTTCTGCTGTACCAAACTGTAACCTGCCACACCCCTATCTCTCTGTACCCTGCTGTACCCAGCTACACCCCTCCCTCTCTGTACCCTGCTTACCTTGCTGTACTCAGCTGTAACCGGCTTTTTGCTGTATTCAGCTGTAACCTGCTACACCCCTCCCTTTCTGTACCCTGCTGTACCCAGCTACACCCCTCCCTCTCTGTACCCTGCTTACCTTGCTGTACCCAGCTGTAACCTGCTTTTTGCTGTACCAACATGACCAAGCTGTAACCTGTCACACCCCTCCCTCTCTGTAGCCTGCTGTACCCAGCCTTTTGCTGTACCCTGCTACACTCCGCTACACCCCTCCCTCTCTATACCCAGCTGTTAGCTATTATACCCTTTTGTACCCTTTTCTGACAATTGAGAACTTAATCAATACTTGTTTTGTTTCAGTTAACTATTCATCCTGGTTTGATCATGTGCTTGAATATTGGGAACACCGTCATGACTATGGAAATCTGGTTCTTAAATATGAAGACATGAAACGAGTAAGTATTGATTGAACTAGTAGCGGCGAGGGCCCAATTGCATGGAACTGCTTTAACAAAAAAGCCCTCTATTAACACAAAAAATTAATGCTTACCAGATTAAGGTTACCAAACTTCCATGTCACATACATTGTGTGACTGGTATGCTGTTCATTTCTGCTAAGCAGAAATCTTTTAAGCAATGCTTTTAGGTTTCTCTAAGCATCTCTATAAAATCGAGCCCGGGTCACACAGGGCAATTTTTACTGGCAATTTAGGGACTGTTGTCAAAATTAGTCAGGTCAAGCAGTGGATAAGTAGGCCCTACTGTCCTGGGGGCATTTTTTAAAACCTCAGCTTTGGCAC
Source organism: Asterias amurensis (assembly GCF_032118995.1). NCBI lineage: Eukaryota > Metazoa > Echinodermata > Asteroidea > Forcipulatida > Asteriidae > Asterias > Asterias amurensis. The sequence continues at coordinate 4,577,839 of NC_092666.1, forward strand.
CAGCTCAGGCTTAAGGCCGAGTCACACTGCAGCGATAACGAAATCGAAAACGATAACGATCACGACGCAAAGAGAATGCATTGTATTGGTTGAATCACTCCACGCAGATTACGCACACGCTCATTCAACCAATTGAATGCGTTCTCTTTAGCTTCATTATCGTTATCGTTCCTGTTATCGCTGCAGTGGGACTGGGCTTTAAGTATTCATAAATACCCAAGACAGTTACGCTATTCCTATTTGTGGAGAGCGAGCCAGGTGAGGGTGTTTAAATAGTTGATAAAGACCAGCTGAAGCTGTTTATAACCCGTTGGTTTCCGGTAGCATTTGTGCGGGCTAGTCCAGGGATGTGAGGATTCATTACTACGCACACAAATGCTTTAAGAAAACTGTCTCATAAAATTGCACTAAATGTAACAGAGCTCGAGAGCGTCAGAAAACAGATTAGTTTTTACAGAGTTTCCTACCTCTACGCCTTTTAACCAAAATGGCATTCATGAACGGCAAAAAAAGAGTAGTGACTCTTTGTTAAACGGACGTTTGAGACCTTGCAGTATCGTGGCCATGCGATAAAGGCACTCAACTTTGGCTCAGACGTTTATCGCACAGCCACGACCCTGCCGGTTTTAAACAGCTGTTTTAGAACTCGTCGCTACCCTTTTATTCCCATATTTATGGAGCTGCACGCCTTGGACAAGGTTTAAGATCTGCCGTTAATTCACCTTGTTTGAAATTTGGTGTCAAAGCAAATACGAGAGAAGTTCTTTACAAATTGCAGAGACTTAGATTGCTATGTAGGCCTCTACTACTTTATTTCTAAAACACAAAAGGAGAGTCAAAAGCACAATTTGAACAAGGCAATATTTTTTTTTAAAGTTTTGATATGGACAAAAATTCAGGTAGATGTTGATTGATGGTTTTCGTTTGTACAAAGGACACGCGAGGAGCCGTCATTCAGATTGCGGACCACCTAGGGCATCCTCTATCAGACGAAGTGATTGATAAAATAACAGGTTTGGTTTCCATGGAGAAGATGAAAACAAGATATCATGTAGCTGGTGAGCCTAGAGAGTTTAAGGACGATGGGACAGCCGTCAAAAGTGGTGCACCAAACCTCATGCGAAAAGGTCGGTATTAATTGCATTGTATCTAGCCTTCCTTGGAGGGCTCCCTATTTGTTTTATTTAGGGGTATTAGCACACTAAGTACTAGTGCTGGGCGAATAGTGAAATTTTGTTATTCGGATACCGCTGGCCAACTATCCGAAATTAACCGGATATTCGAATAGTTTTTTCGCCGCTAGAGGGCGCTATAAAAAAATATTATTTTTTTTGCCGCTAGAGGGCGCTGTTCGTTTGTGAATGAGATCTTATGGGCGGATTGATATTAGTTTTAGACAGTGTCACTCGGTTCATTCATAAAAATGACCGGATCTAATTTAAAGATGGCGATTTGCTTTTTCTTTTGATCGCGATTGACTCTACGTGAGGGAAAACTTTATTACAAATTACGTCAGAAATGTCATTGTTTTAACTCTTCACGGAGGTGAGCATAGTTAAATACTTAATATATGCTGTTTTGTGCTGTCTTAATAGAAGTTTCATAAGGTTTCAGACAAAACATTCATATCAGTTGTCGCCCGACATCCGCGGATATTCGGATATTAAAGAATATCCGGTTACTCGGTTGTAATTACAGAATTATCCGGTTTGTAAATAGGTATTCGCGCCCTATGCGGATATCCGGTTAAGAAAAAAAAGGCATTCGCGGTTACGGATAGGAAAACCTATTCGCCATTAACCGGATATTCGAATAATTCGCCCAGGCCTACTAAGTACATGTGACAAGGTTTTTTTCTTCTTCAATTATTATATCGCAACTTCGCTGACCGATTGAGTTCAATTTGTGTATCTCAACATATGCACAAAATAATAACCTTACAAAATTTGAACTCAATTGGACGTCAAAGTTGCGAGATAATAATGGAAGAAAACACACCCTTGTCACACGAAGTTGTGTGCTTTCAGATGCTTGATTTTGGGACCTCAAAATCTAATTCTGAGGTTTCGAAATCAAATTCAAATATTTTAGTGGAAAAATACAGCTTTCTCAAAAACTACGTTACTTCAGAGGGAGCGGTTTCTCACAATCCTTTTTACTATAAACAGCTGTCCATTGACCATTAACTAGTAAGTTTTTATGCTAGCAATTATTTTGAGTAATTACCAATACTTTCTAGTGTCTTTGAGATTCCTTCTCCTTTTTTTTTCCATGCAGGAATTGTCGGAGATTGGAAGTCTGCGTTCACTGTGGCTCAGAATGAGAGGGTGGATGAACTCTACAGAGAGAAGATGAAAGACACGGATCTGGAGTTTGATTTTGGTCTATAAGCCGTAATGGTGCACCACACTAAATCGTCCAAAGTTCACGCGCCAAGCAGATTATCTTAATGTGTAGGCCTTCTTTTGAATAAGAATGTTTTGTGGGGGTCATGCAACTAATAGATTTTGTAGTTTTAAGAATCTATCACAACCCGGTGTTCTGGGTTTTCAACTGTCGAGGAGATTTGATTAATTTGAGCTTTAGTCCTATTTAGCTTGGGAATTGGAGGAGTGCCCCATGTAAAATGGCAGCAAGTCGTTTTGGGTAAAAAAGGGATTTTTTGGTGGTGTTTTATTCGTGGGTAATTAGCAAAAAAATTAAACGGCTGATCTGCCAATTTTTTTTCATGAAATCAGAAGTTTGGTGGTCTGAAATAATTTTTACTTGTTATTTTATTATTTGATTGGGTTTTCAAAGGCTGAGAGACTTTATAAAAGTGTTTTTGAGAATTTGTTTGTATATTTAGCATCTTAGAATCGGTTACTATGGGAGTTTATTTAGTGTGATTCACCATAGTACCTCAAAAGGCCTTGATTAGTGCACAGTACTTATATTATTAATTTCATTTAGATTAGACGTTAGTGATTTTTTTGAAATATATATCTCAGGTGGGGGGACTAAAATAGACTATTCCCAATTTCATAGAGCCACTTAAAGGCAGTGGACACTATTGGTAATTATCAAAGACTAGCCTTCATAGTTGGTCTATCTCAACATAAGCATAAAATAACAAACCTGTGAAACTTTGAGCTCAATCGGTCATCGAACTTGCGAGATAATAATGAAAGAAAAAACACCCTTGTCACACGAAGTTGTGTGCATTTAGATGGTTGATTTCGAGACCTCAAGTTCTAAATCTTCATGGAAAATTACTTCTTTCTCGAAAATTATGGCACTTCAGAGGGAGCCGTTTCTCACAATGTTTGATACCATCAACCTCTCCCCATTACTCGTCACCAAGACAGGTTTTATGATAATAATTATTTTGAGTAATTACCAATAGTGTCCACTGCCTTTAATGAAGCAGAACATAATGCTTAGCAAAATTATGCAGGCCTACCAGCCACTGACAGGACATGTTAGACTGTATTTTGGCTGGTATCTGGTAAGCAAAGTTTTGTTGTGCTTAGCTACTTGAGCAGAGCTATGAAATTGGGCCCAGGACATAATAATAATAAGACGCCTAAAAGGCACCTAAGGTGCCTCGCACAGACAATAGGATAGTAAGAAGTTTAAAACCCACAAAACTATACCAAAGAAATAAATATTACTTAGAATGGACAGGGGCCTGATTTTTTTCATCGATAATTATGAATTATTCAAATTGTGTACAAATATCAAAATTACATATTACTGGTGAACAAACGCGTATAAACAAGTTAAAATAGTATTTCCGTGAAAAAAAACATTCCGCTCAAGTAGCTGTTTAAAAAGTACAGTAAAATGTCAAATTAAAGCACTGACAAGAGGATCCAGTTGATCTAGATATCAGGCAAATTATGCATGATTGAAATGAAAACATCACTCATTGATGAAATAGACCGATCCATTAGGTTCCGCCCACGGCACAAGTGTGAGCAAGAACACGTGAGCTTCTCCCATGTCATTCTGCTCAACACTAATGCGTACCAAGCAAACGCGCACGCATGTCCGACCTCATTTTGTTGGACTTTGTGTTGCACAATGGATTGTGATTCGTCAATACGCAATGGGGCGGAGCTTAATGGATCAGTCTATTGTGTGGGTTCACAGATTTAGGGGACCAATCAAAAAGAGCCTAAGGTAATCTGTATCCAAATGAATACGCAAACAAATATGCATAAACACGAGTAAGTATGGGTAGATCCACCGATTTACATGTATGTTAACCAATCAAAAAGAGCCTAAGACTTCATATATGCTAATGAGTATGCAAATGAATATGCATACAAATGTGTAGTTTGGATCCATAGATTCATGGTAATCATTTAAAAATGCATATGCAAATGATTATGCATAAACATGAGTAGGTATGTCTTATTGGACATTATTGGATTATCGTTCTTTTTAACTCGAACAGGACTGACAGTTTAAACAAGATTTTTGAAATCTGAAATTCATTTATTATAACATTTGTACTTGTTCCAATCTTCTAAAGAAATCTATGTATCTGTATTAGGTAATAAACCAAAAGGAAACTGAATTGGATTGTTTTAATCAATTTTGGTCTAATCAAAGGAGAATTACTGGAGTGGGATTTTAACCAAAGACCTCCAGATTAATGGCTATAGCACTCTACCAACTGAGCACTATGTTAGAGTATCCCTATGAGTAAACATTTTGTTGGATGCCAGGCCGAAGCCAGTTTCGGAAACAATAGTTATACCGTATCTGAAATACTATTGATGACAATAAAATTGTGTATTTTAGTATCGAAACAAATCAATCAAATTAATGATTTTAAAAAATCAAATTATATAAGCTTATATGTGCTAGACACTTGATGTTAGACCTTTTTGTTGAATTAATTCTTTGTACTATTCCTTTAAGAGTGGTTGCCTAGTATTAATGATTACATTATTTCATTAAGTAATAAATAGGAACTTATTATTTTTTTAAACAGCATTACATTACATGGAACTGCCACAGCTGAAATTTTAATAAGAAAATATTTGGATTATATTTTTTGATTGTAAGTTTTTACATCTGCACTTCATCTTTTGATTGGCTCTAAGCCAGTTACAAGACAATGTTTTGTTTAATTGTTAGTTTGTTTGGTTGTTTGGTTGTTTGGTTGTTGTTCATTGATTCGTCGTTGGTTTGTTTGTTCGATTTTTCGTTCGATTTTTTGTTTGTTTGTACGTATGTTTGTTTGTTTGTTTGGTTGTTTGGTTGTTTGTTTGTTTGTTTGTTTGTTTGTTTGTTTGTTTGTTTGTTTGTTTGTTTGTTTGTTTGTTTGTTTGTTTGTTTGTTTGTTTGTTTGTTTGTTTGTTTGTTTGTTTGTTTGTTTGTTTGTTTGTTTGTTTGTTTGTTTGTTTGTTTGTTTGTTTGTTTGTTTGTTTGTTTGTTTGTTTGTTTGTTTGTTTGTTTGTTTGTTTGTTTGTTTGTTTGTTTGTTTGTTTGTTTGTTTGTTTGTTTGTTTGTTTGTTTGTTTGTTTGTTTGTTTGTTTGTTTGTTTGTTTGTTTGTTTGTTTGTTTGTTTGTTTGTTTGTTTGTTTGTTGGGATGTTGATGGGGTGTTTGTTGGGCTGTTTGTTGTTTGTTTGTATTAGGGTTGATTCTAGCACAGTATTTTTACAATAATTGAGATTATTATCACACCAAAAATAGATGAATAAAATACTTTTATAATTAATGCTAGTTTGTTTAGTTTGACTTTTATTAGGGACAGTAGTTAGTTTGTTTTGATGATGTTGTGTAAATAATAATGATTTTAATTCTCAAAACATTTATGTTCTGGAATATAATGGCTGCTATGAAAACCATAAACTACCCCACCCGGCCTTAAAGACACTGGACACTATTGAGTTCTTTTCTCTTGGCTTCATGAATTTAGGTTTCAAAGATGGTCCTAACTCTCTATGGTCCTATTAAAATATTTTGGCTTTGGAAGTGGAGTGTCACTGGGCTTCATGAGCTCATATGTTCTGGGGTGATAAGTACAATTCCAAGAACGACTGACCTGCCAAAAATTGAAAAGAAATCTGAGGTTAAACTGTGTGAAAACAAATCGGATTTGTTTCAAGAGGCTGAGAGACTTTAAAGTATTTTTTATTTTTTTTTTAGGCTTGGCGTTTAGCATTATCTCGTTCTTATTGGTCGATCCGCGGACGCTCATTAATTTCTGAATGGCTTAACGCACATGCGCTTTGGTCGGCCACCTGCAAACACACAGACTGTCAACAACGTTCGCGCAGACGGCATTTTTCACGGTCGTAAGGGCAACATTTTGCTTGACTTTACCAACAAAAAGATGACATTTCCTGGGAAAGATACTCATAAACGGCAACACACAGCCTTTCTATAACTTCATGGTGTTGAGGAGAGAGCAGAAAATTGAGATGTCATGTTCAAAAAAGGTGTTTTTCCAGCTTGTTTTTGCGGACGGACTGCGTACGTGTTGGCGGTTTTGTTGTTAGGGATCTTTTCGGCACGTGTCGTCTGCGGTCAAAATGCGCTACAAACACAAGGTATGTGGTCCCAATATTCGGTGATCCGTGTTGTACTTTTTTATGTTCTTTTGAAAGAATTACGTGAAGGTAATTGGGGGAGAATGGCTTTTTATTGTAGTTGTGTGGTGCGGTTTGGGTAACCTTTTCGAACGAAGTGTTAAATTGTGAACGAACTGGGGTTTTACATTACAGACAATACAATGTTTTCTGGCATGATGAAAATGTCGCTTAATTTTTATTGTGTGTAGGCCTACTCTTCAATTTACCTTGAAAATCAAGCCACAGTCTGCTGTAGTTGAACCCCATTCCTCCGTAAACGTGTACACTCGACATTCATTGTATCAAAAATATTCCCAAGTAAGTAAAATAGAGGTTTTGGATCCTGTTCAGTTCAGTCATAATTATACTGCTGTTTTATGCAGTAGGCCCCGAATCGTAGGCCCTACCCCCTTTCACATTATTTGCACCATAAATAAGACATTTTAATACTAATTATTATTGGTTGGAGTCTTGTCATGAATAATTTTGTGATGAAGATGTTATTTAAATAATTATTATTTATCATTAGTTGTTGTAGAGTCTAAGGAACAACAGAAGAGAATATATTGTAATAAGAATGTTTTGACGAGCTAATTAATTACGAGTTACACTAAATAAAATAACAGTTTAACAGTAGTGTCCAGTTTCAAAACAAAATGTTTCTTCAAATGTAATGAATCTCTTCAACTAGTTTAACACCAGCCCGCATGCCTGATACCACCTGTACACAACTGTACAACTTCTAGTCCAGTGGTCTGTGTCAGGACACTTCGTACCTTTGCCACCATTGAAATTACTTGAAATGCTCTAACAGTAGATATTTACAATTTCCTTATTGGGTGCCTTTACCAAAGAGAAAATGCCTTGGTGCTCTTGCCCTTTCAAAAATGAAGCATACAGGCCTGGTAGGCCCTACTTATTTAAAGGGAACCTTCACTACAAATGTAAGAAAATTCCAAAACCAAGTTGCCTTAAATTCTTTTTTAAATAATCTTATTCAATGTACAACAACATTTGATTTCATATCAATTGAAACACACAAATCATAATAAAAACAATTATATGTAATTGCCAAATTTCTGAAATCCAACTGTGAGTCAGCCTTATGAAAACTTCAGCCAATAACCTGTTTTTGTAAACATGAAGAAATGTTTGTTTAAAATTGCTGTTACAACAAGGAGGACAGGACTTCACAAAGAAAAGATCTGAATTCAAATAATGCAAACAACAACTTTAAAACATGTTTCCAACCGTCAAAACTCAACATGTGATTTCATTGGTCAATTGAATCCCAGTAATAAACAATACCAGTTTGTTGTTGTTGAAAGCCAACTGTTACCTCATCCACCCCCAGTGGCCGTGTGCCACTCACAATAGTGTCAGAGTATACTCCCTCGCTTGGTGAGAAGGGTACAACTAAAGTCACTTGGGATTATAGAAACACAAGGTCACTTTTAGGCTTGGCAAGCTGCTCCTACAAATCCCATCCCAAGGGCTTGACAGAATAATCTCATATAGAAGCCCTTAGTGGAAGTGTTTATCTTGAGTTTTTTTTTATGAATTAAAGACCTAATGAGGGCCTGGTACTTGAGACTAGGGGTTTCTTACAAGAATACCACAATAGGGGCTTAGTTAAACTGGCACTACTGGGCTTCAAGAAGTGTGAACTCATTTCAATGTACTTGTTGGGGTGCGTAGCAGAGTTGCTAACTTGCAGGACTTCTGTAGGCAAAAATATAAGAATGGGCTACAATGCACTTGTATCTGTTCTTGCTACATGTATGTAAAACTTTCCTGCTCTTTTAGCAAACTTGAGTGCTTTTGTTTTAAAAATCAATCTGTGCACTGTGTGCTAATGCTGTTCAGGTTTAAAGTTTCTTTAAAATAATATTTTGCCAAATGGGATCTATACATTTGATGTAGGCCTTTGTATACATGTTTTCAAGATTTTACTCTGCTAAGCAAATGTATCTTACAAAACTGTTTGGAACAAAGATGGTTTAGCTGAAAAAAAATGTCTGTTACATGTACAACAGACTCTCAATCTGTGATTAGTTCACTCTTCTTGTTTCCTCATTGTGAAGTAGGCCTAATGAGGGGAAAAAATTGATAGCAGGTCTGTGGAAACTATTTTTTGTCATTTTTGTTGGCACTTTGTTTTTTTATAATGAGAAAAGATTTCACTTCGGGTTTTATTATACCTGTCATGAATGGCCATTTAAATCCTGATTTATTTTCTCATTTTCAACGAAGGGCAACGATTCTAAAAGTCTTTGAGAAAATACTCTGAATTGTATAGAGTTGTTTGGCCAAGGCTGTTCAATGTTGGCCTTAGGGCTGGGCAAGAACTCAACTGGCGCGGTTTTGAATTTCTTGTTTCCATAACCTAGGGCGTACTTGTGTTACCTAAAACTTGATACTAATAATCTTGGGTAAAAGCCAAGCTGACAAAAGCTGTGTGGCTGAACAATGTACATGTGCAGTGGAGTCGGCACTGAAATCTTACTACACCAAAACCATAGCGTTGGTGTGATGAAAATCCATAGGCCTGTTGCACACATGCATCAGAGATGAGATACATGTAGACTTTTATCTGAAATCAGACTTTTTAAAGTCGGTTATCAAGGTACAACATTTTCTTAAAATTAAATTAAAATTAAATAAAAATTAAATAAAGTCAGGCTCTTGGGTCTACTTACACTGTACACTGAGGATAGCCTATTGTTCACAACAGCTCCTTGGAGTCTATAACTCAAAGGGTGATCAAAAGGTGGAATTTCCATCATTTCGTTGTACCCAAGTCCTTAAAAATCCACAGTTTCACTTTCCACAGATTCCAGTTTCACTTTCAGACTTTTTTTGTCAGCAATGACTCCTATGTATCCCTGATCATACATTTACTTATTTCATTTAAAGTTAATGTTTGTCTCTAGGATCATAGTAGAATTAAGTTGAAGTGCACAGCTTTTCTACTTTCTGTTTTAGTAAAAGCGTCAATTATACTTTCATACCATCATTGAGTGTTTAGAAACCCTCCAAGAAAATCCTTTCTAGCTTGATGATAAAGTTTCTTTCTTTTTATACTCCTCAGGCCCACCAAGATTTTTAAGTACTCCGCCAGCTCTTGTCATGAATATTCCACCAAGGAAAAACCAGTGAACTTCAATGCATTGCAAAGGGCACCCCTACACCAACAGTGACTTGGCTCAAAGATGGTGCACCAATTACAGGTGACCATATTCGGACGACAGTCAGTTCCATTGTCTTTGAAGGGGTGCAATTGAGCATGATGGAGGGACGTACGTTTGCACTGCGGAGAGTGAGGAGGGGGCAGTTCAGCACACAGTCAGACTACTAGTGCATGGTGGGTAATAAATATTTCAAATTAATCGTACCAAACCATCACAATCCTACAAGCTGTTTTGTTTGATTCTGTTGGACTGAGGACTGCACTATATGCACATGTAGTAAACTGAACATGAGATTAGGCATACATGTACATGTACACTGTACCACCATAATCAGACTTCAGAGTCAAACATTTTACAGATTGGCTGGCCTTGGTGCCCTCTTCATTTTGGAAGTGAAAGAGGCACCAAGGCCAAGAGCCGAAACAGGTTATCAAAAGGTTTCCATAGACTTCAATATTATCGAAAGGAAGTACCCTTTGTAATGAAAATCACATTTTCCCTTCACTTACATGTACATACTTACATGTAAGGCCTAGGGCCAACACACACAGTGCAATAAATATATTTCCAGTTTTGTTTGCCTCCCGTTTTGGTTTCGTTCCATTTTTCCCCATATATATATATTTTTATGTTTAATTTTTTTGTTTTGTTTTACAATGTTAGTAATTTTGTTCCTAGATAAATCAAAATATTGTTTTTGTTTTGTCCACAGGTGCGCCATTTATATTCATCCCACCACACAATATTTCAGTAATACGAGACGAAACGGCCATCTTGGAATGCGAAGCGGAAGCCTCACCCAGTAATATCACCCAACGCTGGTACTACCAAGATGACTACATAGAGACTGTACCCAGTCTTAGAGGGAGATACGCCTTACTCCCAGAGGGGGGTCTGACGGTTGAGAGGGTACGCCCAGAGGATGAAGGATGGTATTCGTGTAGCCCTACTAATGGGTTAGGGGTACCTCCCACGGCAAGAGGGTACCTCGATGTGCAATGTCAGTATTGTCGTAAAAAATGTGTCCGTCTGAAAATATTGTGTCTGAAAATATTGTGTGAACAACATTGATTTGCCTGAACAAAATGACTTCATTTTCTGCTCAAAATCTCTGACAAACTTGAACTCATTATTTTCTTCCAACCATGATCCCTGGGCGTAATTTCATAGAGCTTCTCAAAGGCACTGGATACATTTGCTTATTGCTCATAATACATATTTAGCATAACAACTTACTTGGTTATGAGCAACGGAGAGCTGTTGACTGTCCAAAACATTGTGAGAAACGACTCCCTCTGAAGTAACTTAGTTTTTGAGAAAGAAGTACATTGTGTAATTTCAAATAAAATTGAAAAATTAAAAAATCAAATAATTGAATCTGCGAAAGACTTCAGGCCTGAAGCCTTTCTCAGGCATCTGAAAACACATAGTTTGTGCAACAAGGGTGTTTTTTCTTGCAACTTTGATGACCAATTGAGGCCAGAGATTTTTCACAGAGAATTACCAAACGTGTCCAGTGCCTTCTCTCATCAATGATGGAAACTAAAGAGCTAAGAACGTTGTCTTATTTCAGATGCTGCTTATGTTGTGGGCATGCCAGCCAATGCCTACATATCTAGAGGCCTTGATGTTACTCTATCATGCACAGCTGATGCTGATCCACCTGTTCTTAATGTTAAATGGTACAAAGCAGGAGCCAAGATTATTCAACTGCCATCAAATAGGTGAGCTTGGTTTCAGACGACCATGATTTATTTATTTAGTTGTTTATGCTGGTTGTTAAGCCAAGGATTCTCAGAAAAACAATCTTAATCACTGTACGAAGACAGGAACCCGATAAAGAGTAGACAAGGAAAAAGTTCCAGTTTTAGATGTGGGAGGAACACCCTTGAGAAACATTCTAAGAAAACCCATGCAGGTACAATGAAAACCCAATCCACATAGTGTCCCGGACGGGATTTGAATCGGGGTCCAATAGGTGGAAGGCGAGGGAACAAACCAATACGCTAACAGGTCAACACAGAAATCAAGTCTTGGTTTTTGTATCTGGATCTTGAGTACAGTCTATCCTGGGTCCAAATGTCTGGCCATTTACTATTTCTTGCATTTATACCATACATGTAGGTCCCTTTGGTAGGTAAGCAGTGTGCAAGTTGATTACAGTTGTGATTTTTGTTGGAAACTAGAAGAATGAAATGCCATTAAAGTACTTTTGTCTTCATTTTTTTTCCTATGTTGTTTTGTTTTCAGATGTCGCATATCAAGTGAGGGCAGTCTAATCATCACAGACACCGAGTTTAATGATAGTGGGTCTTATACCTGCGCTCCTTACAATAAGATTGGTACAGCAGGGGTGTCAACAGCAACCCTACTGACTGTTAAAGGTGAGTGTATGGCATGTATGGTGACTTAATATATAAGAAGTATAAACAAGGCTTTAGTCTGTGAACTCTCTTTTCTTCAGTTTGTAAGTGCCTTGTGACGATGAATAGAGCAAGCAAGTCGAAACGTTGAGAACAATTCAAGAACTGACTCTGCGGTAGTGCAGTTAATTACGATCCTGTAAGCTAAACTAGTAGTCCCAGCCTGTTTTCTATACCTTCCGCCCGGGTAGTAGTTAAAAAGCAGGACAGTTCTTTCCAGAACTGAGAAGTCTCCCGATTATCTGATAAATCTACTCCGTGATCATAGAATAAAGAAAGACAGTTCTTCAAGAACAAACTCTACCTGGCAAGTAGATACACACTTATGGTGTTACCGCAAACCAAATATAGAATGATGGCGCTCTACAAATGCCTCATGATTGATTGACTGATTGATGATTGATTTCAAATGATGTGACTTTTTCAGACCCGCCAACATTTGTTGTTAAACCTAAGCTAGTTTATCAACGTACCTTCAGACCTTGGGTGATGACATAACTATGCCATGCTCTGCAGTTGGAGAGCCCAGCCCAACTATCACATGGAGAATGGTAAGACACTTACTTATTTCAAATATTCAAAAATTTGCTTCAGCCTGATCAATTCCAAACAACCCACACCCAATTTAAAAAAAAAAAAAATTCACAAGCATAAACAGTGACAAAGTGTCCAAAAACATCAATACTGTCTGCACACAAAAATGCATGCTAACCTTCCAGTTTTTACCGCACGAAAATATTTGATATCACAATGCAAATCCATGGTGACCGCTCAATATGGCCCCCCAATTTTTCTGCTACCCTGTGAAATACGCTTGCACCGTGCAGGCCTGATACTTCACGGAGGCAACGAAGGCCTTCGTGTCCCCTGGTCATTGCCTTGGTGCCCTTGAACTGCTCCAGTACAAATTTGCAATTGCATCATAGGGTGCCCTATACAAAGAAGAAAATGCCTTGGTGCCCTTGCCCTTTCAAAAACGAAGCATACAGCCCTGACCGTAGCAAATTATTCTGCTACAGTACGCTGTGTCTTCTCCTGAAGCAAGCAGAGTATACTGTTCGAAACGTCAAGATTAAACCGGCTCATTTCAGAGCCAACACTCTGCGTCATATTGAATTACCTCTACTAATCCTGTATGAAGAAAAATGAAAAAATTGAAACATGAGTAATTAATTCTTTTAATATCCAGGAATTGTTGCTTGTTAGTTGCCTCTTTTTATTACGCTGTATTAAATTTCTTACATTGAATATCTTGAATCAATGTGTTTTCATAAACATATTTTTATATTAATACAATTTAAAAAATTGTAAGTGTTTGTAGCTGGGTACCTCTGAAAGTTTCTCTCCTTGTGGTAAATCAAATTAAAGTTTTTTTATTTTTTATTTTGGTTTTGTTCAGCTGGACGGTAAACTAGCTCCATTTCGATCGACCGTTTCTCAGACCAGTCTGATGATTCGCGGACTGACCAAAGAGGATCATGGGATATATCAATGCCAAGCGGCCAATGAGATTGCTACGATCATCAGCACAACACAGCTTACAGTAGAGCGTAAGTTTCTCAACCATTCCCCTCACCCTCCTCCCCCCAAAAAGGGGGAAGAGAAAAGAAGAGAGAAAAAAACAAAACTAAACACAAACAATCAAAACAATCTCACCACTTCTTTTTTTACCAGAAATAATCCCCTTTATCTCAGGTTTGATTGTTTGCATGTCTTGTCTAAGCATGTACAGTGGTAGTACTTAGTAAACAAATATCAAGCTTAGTATGTTAATCTTACAGTTACACTATGTCAAGATTTATGTTTGAAAAGGTGTTAATAATTAATTAATAAGGGGATCAAGACATTTGGTAACTCTACATGTATGTGACCATTATGAATCCATTGTTCAGGGAATTGTGAGCAAACTCAGACTAACGTACACAATTGAAATTTACCTGGTAAGCCTGCTGCCACCTAGCGTTCCAAAGTCCCCTAGAAATATATTGATTTTGCAACCCTTACTCAAAAATGATCAAAAGCATTTAAAGGAACACGTTGCCTTGGATCGGTCGAGTTGGTCTTTGAAATGCGTTTGTAACCGTTTGTTTTAAAATGCATATGGTTAGAAAAATGTCTTAAAAGTAGAATACAATGATCCATACAAATTTGCCTCGAAATTGCGTGGTTTTCCATTTACTTTGCGAACTAACACGGTCGGCCACTTATGGGAGTCAAAAATTTGACTCCCATAAATGGCCGACCGTGTTAGTCGACGAGGTAAAAGGAAAACCACGCAATTTCGAGTGATACTTGTTTGTGTTGATCATTATATTCTACTTTTAAAATGTCTTTCTAATTAAATGCATTTTATAACAAACGGTTACAAACGCTTTTCAAAGACCAACTCGTCCGATCCAAGGCAAAGTGTTCCTTTAAGACATGTTAAAATGCACAATGAGAGAAAAAGATAAAGAAATAACATTGGTCACCAGGCCAGTTGTTGTTGTTGTTGTTGTTGTTGTTGTTGTTGTTGTTGTTGTTGTTGTTGTTGCTGCTGCTGCTGCTGCTGCCGCTGCCGCTGCCGCTGCCGCTGCCGCTGCCGCTGCCGCTGCCGCTGCTGCTGCTGCTGCTGCTGCTGCTGCTGCTGCTGCTATATTTGAACAAGCAGTGAGTTTCAGTAACAATGGTATGGAACCTACTGTATGTGTATATAATATAATATATACATGTAGATAAGTACAATAAAACTAACCCTCTGTGAATATTTCACTTCAAAAGATGTTTGTGTTTTTGAGATTTCACAGGGAAAAAACAGGACGATTATTTCCACACAGGAAGAATATTTCTTAGATCTTAACTTTGGGGAATATAAAGTGATCTATTTTTTCTATAACTGGAGAACTTCCAAGTTAAACGTTTCTCAAAATGTATTACACTACCTAAAGCTGCTGAACTTCTGACACTACAGTTGTTTTTTATTGCTTTGAATTAGTAGAGTAATTGCCAAACGTATACAGACCATTTAACTGTAAATCTCCAACTTTGCCATTTTTATTACACAATGCATTTTGAGTTACATATAACCATGCTTTAAAGTTTTGCTGTCTTTTCTATGGAATGATTTGTATTCAATTAAAAATATTAAGAGAGCCAAAAGCACTTTTGGTATGCATGTGTCTTGATTTTTTTGTGATAAATTTACATTATTAAAAGCATTTAATAACATTTTTATAACGCTGGGTTTTTCCTGTTGAAGACGTTTTATAAATACGTCACAATCACGTTCAGAAATAACTTTATCAAAACGTAAAGTTTTAACGTTTTCACAATGTTATTATATTATGTCATGACGCGACGTTATGTAGACGTTGACAAAACTCCACACTTATCCGTCCGTACAACGTTAAATAAAAACGTTCTCCTAACATTCAAATAACGTCGTAGCGACGTTCAGGGCACGTTATTATGTTTGCTGGGTAAACTCCAAAGAGTACTTGTGCGACTAAGAGTTCTACCCTGGTGTGCCTCAATCATTGAGTCGCATATATGTTTCCATTGCCTTATTAAATGATGATTGCTATATCAACAAAGATGTTAAATCTTGTTCCTGTTCCCTTTTTTCCATCTTCTGCAGATGAACTAAATCCAGACAGAGAGTGTCGGATAATCACAAGGAGTTTGCAGCCCATTATACAACCATCAACATCGTTGCCTCAACCTTTTTGTACAGTTTGTATTTAGTTTTAGATTACAGGTATAGATTTTACGCTGTTAATTGTGTGGTAAATTGTTCACAATTTCCCTTTTTGAGAATTGATCACACTTGCCCCTGTGAAATTCTGCACTTCCCCTGTGTTGTGAATTTCTTGCACATCCATCTTGTGTTGTGAATTTCTCCCACTTCCACTGTGGTGAGTGGCTCATACTTTTACTTTGTGTCGTGAATTATCAAGTTTATAAACTGAAACGTTGTATAGGGCTGAGTTGGAAGAATGTTTCGCTATTGTAGCACATTCATTAAGCTCGCAAAATTTAGATGTATGCTGATGTATGGAGTTGACAAACTTGGTTGCCATAGAGTGGAGCCGGCATGGGAACTTTTCCCCACAGGGTTTTTTGCCCATCTCATATATCAGCAATTAGCAGGCATGCAATATCTGATTCGTGTGTTTTTTGGTTTTCACAGCCTTAATTTTTTTTTAAAACACAGCACAAAATCTTGCTGTGCCTGCCATGGTCTTCTGGAAATGGCAAATCTTTTATCAAAATACAGAGTTGCATGACTGAAATAGGAGACACTTAATTGTCTAAATTCTTAGGAGTCCAACAAAATTTGACTGTTTATTTCTAAGTTTATTGTTTTTGTAGATTATTCATTGTTTCAGGGTGTGCCAGGGGTGCATCACACCTCCTTTGTGTGTTGAGTTCAGACACTTCCCCTTGTGCTACTCTGAGTTGCTCACACTTCTTTTGTGTGTGGAGTACAGACACTTTCCCCCGTGTCTCTCTGAGTTGCTCACACTTTCTTTGTGTGTGGAGTGCAGACACTTTCCCTTGTGTTTCTCTGAGTTGCTCACACTTTCTTTGTGTGTGGAGTGCAGACACTTTCCCTTGTGTTTCTCTGAGTTGCTCACACTTTCTTTGTGTGTGGAGTGCAGACACTTTCCCTTGTGTTACTCTGAGTTGCTCACACTTCTTTTGTGTGTGGAGTACAGACACTTTCCCC
Source organism: Asterias amurensis (assembly GCF_032118995.1). Classification (NCBI taxonomy): domain Eukaryota; kingdom Metazoa; phylum Echinodermata; class Asteroidea; order Forcipulatida; family Asteriidae; genus Asterias; species Asterias amurensis. Next base: position 4,594,732 of record NC_092666.1, read on the forward strand.
CGTGTTTCTCTGAGTTGCTCACACTTTCTTTGTGTGTGGAGTGCAGACACTTTCCATGGTGTTTCTCTGAGTTGCTCACACTTCCTTTTTGTGTGGAGTGCAGACACTTTCCCATGTGTTACTCTGAGTTGCTCACACTTAATTCATTTGTGTGTTGAGTACCGACAAATTTCCCCATGTCTCTCTGAGTTGCTCACACTTCCTTTGTGTGTTGAGTACAGACACTTTCCCTTGTGTTACTCTGAGTTGCTCACACTTCCTTTTTGTGTGGAGTACAGACAAATTTCCCTGGTGTTTCTCTGAGTTGCTCACACTTCCTTTGTGTGTTGAGTAGATACTTCCCTTGAGTTACTCTGAGTTGCTCACAATTCCTTTGTGTGTTGAGTACTGACAAATTGCCCCTGTGTTTCTCTGAGTTGCTCACAATTCCTTTGTGTGTTGAGTAGATACTTTCCCCTGTGTTACTCTGAGTTGCTCACACTTCCTTTGTGTGTTGAGTACAGACACTTTCCCTTTTATGCTTTAAGCCCCTTTCACCTACTCTGAGTTGTGTTTAGAGTTACCCACACTACCCCCTGTGTGGTATACTACTGAAACGTCCTCTTTAGTTTATAAAGATCCGTCCCTTTCACACTCAAAGATATATGATTCAGATTTGCAAACACCAAACTCACAAAACAAAATATTTGAAAATCAAAGAAAAAGCTCCCTTGCAGATAACCAGGGCACTCTGATTGTCTTCTTGGGAAATAGTTTTACTAGTCAGGGATCACTTTGCTTGAAACTGTTTAAAAACATTTTAAACCATTCTGGTGGCAGAACTTTTGGATGAATATAATTGACACCTTCTTTTGCGGATAATCAGGGCACTGTTGTTGTCTTATTGAGGTACAGTTTTACCAGTGTGGTGGCACTCTGATTGAAACTGTTAACAGATGTTTTAAACAAAACTTTTGGATCTTGATTTTATGCAAAATGCAAACTCATTCTTATTTATTTTGACTAACAATCAATTCTGAATCATATGTCTTTGAATTATTTCAGTCAAATGTACGAGCTGTTCCTACTTAAAAGCGAGACCATTTAAAAGAGTGGAACTTTAACAAATTAATTACTTTTTTTCGCAACTGAAGCCATTAACTTTGTTTCAATGACCAAACATTAAAGGCAGTGGACACTATTGGTAATTACCCAAAATAATTTTTGGCATAAAACCTTTCTTGGTAACGAGTGATAGGGAGAGATTGATGGTATAAAACATCGTAAGAAATGGCTCCCTCTGAAGTGCCATAGTTTTTGAGAAAAAAGTAATTTTCCACGAATGTGATTTCAAGACCTCAAGGTTAGAACTTGAGGTCTTGAAATCAACCATTTAAACGCACACAACTTTGTGTGACAAGGGTTATTTTTCTTTCATTATTATCTTGCAACTTCGATCCCCGATTTAACTCAAATTTTCACTGGTTTGTTATTTTATGCATATGTTGAGATACACCAACTGTGAAGGCTGGTCTTTGACAATTACCAATAGTGTCCACTGCCTTTAAAAACAGCTGTGGAAATCACAGTAATGGTTTTCAAAAAGTAATGACTTTTCTTGCAAGCGAAGCCATTATTTGTTTTAATGACCAAGCGTGAAAATGAAACTTTGGAAATCTCTGTCAGATTTTTAAAAAGTAAGGACTTTTCTTGCAAGCGAAGCCATTCATTTTGTTTCAATGATCGAACATGACATCAAAACTGTGGAAATGTCAGTATCTTGCACAGATGAGGACATTTCTAACAAAATGAATTGCAATATTTGTTGTTTCGTTAGTATTTTCGTATCTTTCAGATCCTAAGGGAAAACATCATTTTGTTTTTGCTTTTCTTCAATTTTGTTTGTTTTGGATCAGGGTTTTGTAATGAATTTTTTAAGATTTAAAACATGGACTCATTGTGTAGGAGCACCTCATTTTGATGAATGTATGTTAGGGCCTCATCCAAAACCTTTGAAAACTCACAGAGTTGTGCAAACACCTGTGTCTGTTGGTGGACCCCCTCGGCTGCCTGGAACAAGTGGTGGTCCTTCGTTCCAGGTGCAATGGATGATATGTTCTTTGTTCAGTGAAATTCTTTTAGATGCACAACTAGTGTTCTCCTTCACCGGTGTAATGCCTTACACAATTTGACGAGCTAGAGCGAGCATTTTTGGAAGCATACATTCATACTAGGGCCTGAGCTGGAAGGTAGTGGTTGGTCCCTAAAACGTTCTGGTCGATCTCTCAAGACGTCGGGATGAGGGCCCCTTATTATTTAGCCTTTTGTTGGTCACGTCATTCTTTTGTTTTTGAGTAAACAGGTTTGTACTGGGGATCTTTCATGATCATCAAAGGTGCCAAGAGATGTCTTCGCTTGAGCAATGGAATCTGGACTCGGTGGATGATGAGGACTTCTATCCAGTTGATGATATGAGGGCTGGAGAAACATGTTCTGCTTGGTCAAGCCACTTCACATCCAAAACATCCTAGTAAGAACACCAATTTTATTGCCTTTTGATGCCAAAGATGACATTGGATAACTATAGTTTGTAGTTTCTTTTGAATTGGTTGTTTTTAGAAGAGGTCAAAGGTCAGGTCTATGTCCAGGTTCTTAGGGTCTGGTCATTGTCAAGGGGAAATTACTGCAGGAGATCACAGATTTAGCTTTCAAAGCAATGCCAAACAGAAAGTATCATAAAAGTTCTCTAAAACTTAAAGAGAAATTGGCAACTTATCTCAGACCATGGTTTTTAAAATCACACTTTGTACAACTAATTTATTTTTACTGGAGCGTACATAGAAAAATTCTAATGAAAGTTAAGTCCAAACTAAATCTTATTCTAGGATAAGAATTTTACCACAGAACCCTGAGTCGCTCACAATTTCTTAGTGTATTGAGTACAGACATCTTCCCCCGTGTTACTCTGAGTTGCTCACACTTCCTTTGTGTGTTGAGTGCAGACACTTTCCCCTGGGTAACTCTGAGTTGCTCACACTTCCTTTGTGTGTAGAGTGCAAAGTTTCCCGTGTGTTACTCTGAGTTGCTCACACTTCCTTTGTGTGTTGAGTGCAGACACTTTCCCCTGTGTTTCTCTGAGTTGCTCACACTTCCTTTGTGTGTTGAGTGCAGACACTTTCCCCTGGGTAACTCTGAGTTGCTCACACTTCCTTTGTGTGTTGAGTGCAGACACTTTCCCCTGGGTAACTCTGAGTTGCTCACACTTCCTTTGTGTGTAGAGTGCAAAGTTTCCCCTGGGTAACTCTGAGTTGCTCACACTTCCTTTGTGTGTTGAGTGCAGACACTTTCCCCTGGGTAACTCTGAGTTGCTCACACTTCCTTCGTGTGTTGAGTGCAAAGTTTCCCGTGTGTTACTCTGAGTTGCTCACACTTTGTTTGTTGAATACAGACACTTTCCCCTGTGTTTTCTGATTTGCTCACACTTTGTGTGTTGATGAGTACATACACTTTTCCTTGTGTAACTCTGCATGAGTTTCTCAAATTTCTTTGTGTGTTGATACAGACACTTTCCCCTGTGTAACTTTTAGTTGCTCACACTTCCTTTGTGTGTTTATTAGTACAAACACTTTCCCTTGTGTTACTCTGAGTTGCTCACACTTCCTTTGTGTGTTGAGTACAGACACTTTCCCTTGTGTTACTCTGAGTTGCTCACTCTTCCTTTGTGTGTTGAGTAAAGACACTTTCCCTTGTGTTACTCTGAGTTGCTCAAACTTCCTTTGTGTGTTGAGTATTCCTTTTAAAAACCTTCAATTTAGGAAACAGTTGTGCCCAAAATTGCCAAGAGTTTTACTTTAGTCCTTCGCCTTATTAGATAGTAATTTGAGGGGAAATCAGTTGTACACAAGTTTTGTCAGACTGTAAGGTCACTCTTAGTGCAAAACCAAGTGGAAATATTCCTTTCAAAAACTTCAGTTTACAATGTATGAAACAGTTGTTTCTAAGAAATTTGTTGCTAATTTTATTTAGTCCCTTTTTCCTATCTGCAAGGCCAGCAATGTGTTAATGTAACCAAAGTCAAAGTATTCATAACAAGACAGCAATTTAGGAAACAGTTGTGCCCTAAATTGTATCATAGTCCCTCATTTTATTACATTATAACTTGAGGGGGAATTAAACGTCACAAGTTAATTTATTTTTTCCTCTTTCTGCCAGAACATGCGTTTAGCTGACTTTGTTCAATCTTAGCCGTGTTAAAATGTTTGGTCATTATGGTCATAGCTGGTTCTATTTTAGGATGGTAGAAGTTATATTAATCCAATGTCATCTTTGTTATCATTTATTGGCAAGCATGTAGTGAGAAAGCATCACCATTCACCGTACTTTAACTGTAAACAAAAAAGTAGCGTTTCTGTGAATACGTCAAGTGTTTTTCTCTGAGCTTTTGGTTGATACATATCAAGTGTTTTAAACACTCATAAACTTTGTTATTAATCAAAGTTGGTCAAAAAACAAGTTCACTTGTAGCCATTTTGTCAGTGTACTACAGCTGAACGTCCAAATTGCAGCCCCATGGAAAGCAAGGGGGAAATTAGTGGCCATTGTTAGAACTTGTTTCTCCGATCAGCACATCATCGTCTGGACAGAAGTCGTCATCATCTGTTGAGTTCGAATCCCATTTGAACAAGCCTCGACATCTCTGGGCACCACCAGTGCAGCTTGGTTGCGAGACAACAATTGGTGAAATCTTTGGCCCTTGAGGGCATCAGTTCATTTAAGCAAGCAACAACTACCTTCTGCTCAACACTTGCGTCTAAAAAACAAATTGCGTCTAGCTCGTTTACATTTTGTGAGACATTATTGAAGTAGACACTAGGAGTACATCTTATTGAACTTCACTGAACATAAAACATATCTACCATTGCACTTCGGCCTTTAAATCATCACAAGTTCTAGGTGGCCGAGGGGGTCCACCGACAGACACAGGTGTTTGCACAACTATGCTTTTTTTGGGCCAAATTTTTCAATAAAAAATTGGACATGACTCTCCTTGTAACTTGTCTTTTATTTGCCTTAACCCTACCACCCCCCCCCCCAACTTAAATATTGAGGGCCCACCTTACCTGGTGTGACCCACGGGCTGTCATTTTTGCCCACAGTAATTGGGTGCGTATATTAGTCGCTTTTAGCAAGTCATTTTGGGCAAGGAAACTCTCATTAAATTGATACACACCCAATTTATTGCATTGTGGGAAAACATGGCGGCCAAGTAGATAATGAGACAACAGTTTCGAGTTCAGACGAATCAACTAATAGTTGACTTGTCCGTAAATAGCATCAGCCTTTATTCATGAACATATAGAATAACACTCACAAGGCAACATTTTAGGCAAAATTGGATAGATACGCAGTGGAATTTTTGGGAAAAATTGAAGCGATATTTGATAAAAACTCAAGGATACAGCCTTGTGGAATTTATGGGCGAAGTTTGAGCAAAATTTGATAAATACGCAAGGCTATTGTCTTAGAGAATTTTTGGGCACAGTTTGAGCGAAGTTGGATACATACGCAAGGCTATATATATAGTCTTGAGGAATTTTGGGGCACAATTTGAGCATAGTTGGATAAAAACGCCAGGCTGTTGTCTTGGAGAATTTTTGGGCACAATTTGAGCACAGTTGGATAAAAACGCAAGTCTATATTCTTGAGGAAATTTTGGGCAAAACTTGAGCAAAGTGGTTAAAAACGCCAGGCTATAGTCTTGGAGAATTGTTGGGCACAATTTGAGCAAAGTTGGATAAAAACGCCAGGCTATAGTCTTGTGGAACTTTTGGGCACAATTTGAGCAAAAATGGATAAATATACAAGGCTGTGTTCTTTGAGCATTTTGGGGCACAATTTGAGCATAGTTGGATAAAAACGCCAGGCTGTTGTCTTGGAGAATTTTTGGGCGCAATTTGAGCAAAGTTGAGGAAAAACGCAAGGCTTGAGGAAATTTTGGGCAAAATTTGAGCAAAGTGGATAAAAACGCCAGGCTATAGTCTTGGAGAATTTTTTGGGCACATTTTGAGAAAAAAGAATTGATAAAAACGCGAGACTATAGTCTTGGAGAATTTTGGGGCACAATTTGAGCAAAGTTGGATAAAAACGCCAGGCTATAGTTTTGTGGAACTTTTGGGCACAATTTGAGCAAAAATGGATAAATATACAAGGCTGTATTCTTGGAGAATTTTGGGGCACAATTTGAGCAAAGTTGAATAAAAACGCAAGAAATTTTGGGGCAAAATATGACCAAAATTTGATAACAACGCAAGGCTATGAATAGTATTGTGGAATTTTGGGGCTCATTGAGCAAATTTTGCCCGGCCATGTTCACAAGGCTATAGGCCTCGTGAACTTGTCAAATTTTGCCTGAACATATTCACAAGGTAGCCCTGTGAACTTGTCAAATTTTGAGAGTTCACTTCAAATTTGGCTGAACATGCTCACATGGCTATATATAGCCTTGTGAACTTGTCAAATTTTGTGAACTTGTCAAATTTTGCCCAAGCATGTTCACAAGGCCTTGTGAACGTCAAATTTTGAATGTGTTAACAAGGCTATCCTCTTTAACTTTTCGCTCTACAATAAATCACAAGGCTATATATAGCCTTGTGAACTTTTTGCTCGAAAAAAAAAAACACCTTGTGAACTTTTCCCTCGAAAAAAATCATAAGGCTATATTTGATAAAAATGCCCCTTAAAGTTTTTCAAACTTCGCCCCAACTTTCAAGTTAAAATAAATAATAACTTCCTTATTATTGCTTCAAATATTATTATTGGTTTCTGTTTAATATAAAAGGCTTCAGAAAAGCCTACTTCATCCTTAAGAACACAACATTGCACCGAAAAAAGAGGCAAAAGTTGATAAGAGTGCTGGCCTCACCCCCCTTTCAAATTTAGGCCAATACAAGTTCGAACTACGTCACGCGCATGCACGTCGAGCAAGGCATGCTGGGAAAAATGGGGCGGCGAGATCAATCACCCCTGGGAACGAGGTTGATGAACCCCTTTACTCCCCGCGGCCATTTTCTTTTTGACCGCGGGCATCGTGTGTTCCACATGTGTGTGTTGAAAAAGCAGATTTTTTGCAACTATTTACATCGAAAACCGACATCAAAATTCAACAACTACAACGATGAAAACTGCACGGATGTTCATAGAATCTTCTTAATCAGGTAAATGATTCATGTGTTGATGCATTAGAGGAAATTTGAGGGGGTTTCTCTAAGACAAGATTGTCTTGGCAATATCATATGTAACGTCAAATTGTTGTTAGCTGATGATACCCAAGACAAATCGAAGAAACCTAGATTGTGTTAAAATATTTATTAAACCACTGAATTCTCGCTCAATACAAGTGAGGAAAATATTGTCCAATTCCTTCAAAGTGTTTAGAGTTAAATCGCAGGGCGCACATATTTGTCTTTGAATTGTTTTCTTGTGTGTTGGGAATTAGATTTGACGACATGAAGTACTGTACATGACATGTTTATTTGGAGACAATTTAACTGAAGCAAAATTTCCCAATGCCCGGTACTTTATATATCCGGATAACTTTCCGTATGGCGCCACCACTTTTTCACTCATTTTTACAAAAAGGGATATATCAATCAGGTAAATTAGATACTATATTATTTTATTTCAAATGAAAAAGTGGTGGCGCCATACGGAAACTTTTCCATATATCCCCTCATTATGTATGAACACTTATTTACATCCATACTCTAAAATCTAAATATTTTGTTCTTTTTCAGAGTTCGTGGAATCTGAATGTTTCCCTTTCATCAGAAGTGTTTGCTGCCTCTCCCTGCATCTTGCAGTCTTTCCAGCCACATCAGCAGTCACTGAGGTACAAAGCCTCCACCGCTCTGTAAGGCAACCAAAATGTATACTTCTATTACTAGCTGTAGGGACGTACACAATAATTTATACCAACACATTTGCCAAAATTTCTATTTACCTTTTTTTTCTCCTAAGACCCACATAAGTTCATGACTTCTTTTTTTGTGGGGCCTCCGAAGAACCAGTTAAATTTCTATTGAAAACTTTCATTTCTTTCAGCCCTTCTTCTCGATCAAATGTTCACTTTTCCCTGAAGAGCCAAACATCATGCCTGTTACAGGCTAAGCACTGTCAATTCGGTACAAAACTACCCTTGAGGTCATTACCTAATACTGTTAGTTAGCATTTAAAGAGTTTTGCAACTGATTCTAGTTCACCAAAAGGAACGATTACACTGTGTTTCTGTACTTGCGAACATGGAATTACTGTTCATGAATAATAATGTAACTCTACCCCCCCCCCCCCCAAAGGATGTTGAAAACAAAAATAGCTTTAAAATTTTGAATGCATCCTACTATTATTAAATAGCAGTACAGTTTATCTGATCGTTCTGATTATCAATTTTGAGTAGTCCAAGGCAGGGTATACTTGGTAGTTACTCCAAATATTTGAATCTGAGAAAGGCTTCAGGCATGAAGCCTTTCTCATGTATCTGAAAGCACACAATTTTATGTATGGAATATTGGGTTTTCAACTTTGATGACCATTCGAGCCAAAACTTTCACTGGTTTGTTACTTATGCATTTATTGAGGCCACACCAAGCGAGGAGACTGGTGTTGAATTATTACCAAAAGTATCGCCAACCTTTATTATTTTCTAAAAGTTACTTTTAATTAGTTCATCAACACCAAGAAGGGAATCATCAAAGTTATAAGCTGTTTATAGAACCAATTGTCCAAATTAGGATTCATCAGAAAATAATAAGCAAACCAGACTAGATTGTTTATTTGAATTTTCAAGACTTTATTTGAACAAACTTTGTTTTCCAAAGAAAGAAAACAATAACATCACTTAGTGCATCCACACTGTTAGACATGTCCCCCACCCACCCAACCTCAAGAACTTAATTATGACTTTGTAGTATGTTTATGTTTCCTCAATGTTTTAATTAAAACTATTTTTGTTTTTGGAGTGCTTAGGCACTCCTATTGCTTCCTTACTATTCATTTTGATAGTTGCTTAAATTGATGGTTCGAAATATGCCAGTTGATGTACAAATGTATAGTTTCAAAATTGAACATAACCCCCCCCACCCACCCCAAACCAGTTGAGAATTTAACCGATAATACATCAGCTGGCAAATTACAACCATAGCTAAGAAACATAAATGATCAACCAAGGAAGAAATGTAACCTGTTTTTTACAAAAGGAGTTCACATGGCTAACAAAAAACTAGTCTCATGAAAACACGAATTAATTATTTGGTTTCTGCAAACTTGTCAAATAACCGTTGTGCTTTTTTTCATCTTACAAGAACTCTGAATATTTACCGAATCAAAGCGTTTTTGTTTCTTTTCAAACAAATCTAATTAAATTTGACTCCTTTATGGTTTACAGGTTGCATTTCTTACTTATAAAGAAGGTACAACATTGGTATTCATATACTGCATATAGAGTGCACAAGTTTGGACACAAAAAAAACATTATTTCATACTTGCAGCGTTTCAAAACAAGTTTCTTTATTTATTGTTTAACTCAATACAGTTTTTACATCAAGTGGACATTTAGATGAATGTTTCCTTGTATGCTTACCAAAATTTAAGGTTCAATTTGCAATAGCGTAACTACCAATGTTGTATCTTCTGTGAAGGCCGCATCTTATAGCTTGTTCTGTGACTTTAGAATCTCAATCTTGGAAAGTCCACAAAGAGTAAAAAATTACTAAGTGTTTTTGTCAAAAAATGACTAAGTACAAACATTGACTATGAGTTTCTGCTCAAAAAATTACTAAGTACAAACAATGGCTAGTGTTTTGGTCAAAAAAATGACTAAGTCCACAATAGGACACAGAAAGCCTATAATTACTAAGTGTTTTTGTCAAAAAATGACTAAGTCCAAAAATAGACTAAGTACAAACATTGACTATGAGTTTCTGCTCAAAAAATTACTAAGTACAAACAATGGCTAGTGTTTTGGTCAAAAAAATGACTAAGTCCACAATAGGACACAGAAAGCCTATAATTACTAAGTGTTTTTGTCAAAAAATGACTAAGTACAAACATTGACTATGAGTTTCAGCTCAAAAAATTACTAAGTACAAACAATGGCTAGTGATTTGGTCAAAAAATGACTAAGTCCACAATGGGACTCCATTTTATTGTTATTTAAAGTCACAACAAGCTATAAGACGATACCTTTAATAAGGGGCTGTATTCCATTTTGATGTACCTGGCTATATAATCTAATGGTAATTTGAATTTGACGCCTTGTATAAGTGTCATGTGCAAATTTCTAGTTGATTACATTGTTGGTGTACATTGCTATGGAATACAGTCTCTTCTGCACCCCTATAGGGGGTGCACTTGGTTGATCATGATTTTAAATATAGGGGGGGTAGGGCCAAACTTTTTACGCAGTTAATTTCGAACCGTACAACGGCACGAGAAATTTTTTTGGCTGACTTAGTCTATATAAAAAAGGCAATTTTTAAGGGATTTTTTTGATTTTTTTAAGCACCACTGAACTGTAGAAGCAGCAGAGTTGCGCAAACGTGTGTGCCAGTCGATGTGGCCAACTACTATCTAGAAAGTGAAGCGACTTAATGATCTAAGTATTAATGGAAGGAAAGCATTTTATTAAGTTAAATCAAGTTAATGTTTCATTGATAGTCTGTTTTACCAAAGTCCTGCTTTACATGATTGACAAACTAAAAAGATTGGTTTTTAAAAGTCCGAAGCCAAAAACAAACTAAAGATTTTTTTTGCAAAGTCCAAAACAAAGGTCGGAAAGGATTCTGTTGCCCGTTAAAATGTTTGATGAATCTGTATCAAGTGTACCATCGGACGTCTCCCCCTGTTCGGGCAAACACGTCGCTAAGTTCTTGGAGTAAAGTTTCAAGTTTGAATTTTGGTTGAAATGTAAAAGGACGCTTCCACTCCGTCACCGATTGAGTCCTGTACCATCAGAATAACGAAGACTTCAACCCAGATGATGATGCGCTGATCAGAGAAACAAGATTCCAACATGGCGGCTGAACTTCAACAATTTTGTGAATTTTTGTGACAAGCACAAAAAACAGAACTAAAATACGCATGTTCTTTTCAATATTAACAGCATACTCAGGAATGTATTGGTTTCACTTGCATAAGAAGTACTACACTTCTTCGTAAATTTTGTTTCAAATCAATCATAAGTTTTGGATTTGTTAAAATATCGCAACATTTTAACAGTGTGTGATTACACGTTTAAACGAAGTCAAATTTCAAAGTCAAAAGTGAGGTTGTACACAAACATCAGATTTGCATCTTCATTGCATTGAGTATCATTACAGGAGATATTGTAGATGACATTGGGTTTATGGAGGATAACTAGACTGAGAAAAAAAATCTTTAAAAAACCTAACCTATCTCTAAACAAATTCTAAACTCCTAAGTAAAACAAAGTTTCAAATCCTACGAAACTACAAATTGCTGATAAAGTCCCAACAAAGTATTGAACATCTAGTATCAACAACTACTCCTACTGATTAACTTCATGTAAATCTGCAAACCAACAACTGCATACTAATGATTTCGTACCAAACACAAACTACAGTGTTTTTGCATAAAAATAATTCTGACGTCGATGTCGGAAAATTAAGGTTTTATCAGTGATGATAAGATCACTGATAACTTGGTGTATTTTCCTTCTGGAAAGACACCTGTGATTCTGCAAACAGTGCCTGAATAAAGTAACAAGGTGACGTCTTATTTAGAATACCTATTCCTGCTGTGTCTTTTTGGCATAAAATTCATAACAAAATCGATCTAACAAGCGAATTGAGAAATAGTTAATTTAGCTATTTATTTAATAATTCTACACTAATACTGGACTAGTGTGTATGCTTCCTATAACTACCTAGCCATGTGAAAAATTACTATGTTTGTTCTGAGGTTATTTAACTGAATAAGTCTACACTAATACTGCTAATAATTACTTAGTTTGATCCATTGTACACTTCGCTGTTGTACATGTTGAGACATTCTCATGTTTACCATAAAAGAATTAAAATAATTGATGGACATCGCACACAAATTGTTTTGTTTCAAAGAGATCTTAACCAAACAAAAATACAATGGTTTATACTGACAAAAAACTAGTAGGTTGCACTTGTTCCCAACAGTTCTACAGGTTTAATATCTTAAACTTGCCTACTCTTTTTAGAACCTGTCAAAATATTAATGACCAAGTGTCTTTGTCGCTTTAACAGCCTAACTAACTCAGACTTCAACCTAAAGGATGATGTGCTGATCAGAGAAACAAGATTCAAACATTGCGGCTGAACAAATTTTGTAAGTTTTTGTAAACCGCCTGAGTGTCATCACCATGTTCAGCCGGAAAAGGGTTAACCAGTTGTAAAAACTGTTCACAATTATCAATAATTAATACCCTGAAGGATTGAAACACCTAATGCAGCTAAATTACTACATTTATGAAAAATGTATACAAATCATGCACACCACAGTGGCAGTATTTGTTAAAACAGCAATGTCTATTGGTCAACATAATTTGTAAATAATTTCCTCAACTGATTGTCGTTAACAAACCTACTGTAGAATCTGTCCTAAAGCTGACCACTCAAAACCTACAATGAACAACCTAGTTAATTGGTCACTGAAATAGACCAATAGTTAACATCATAGACTGAATATTGTCAACCAGTTCAACAGGGGTTTCAACTTAATCTGAAATCTCAACACTATTCTAACTTCCGAAGGAGTGTACATACAACCTACTGTGGCCGAGAATTAAACCAGTCACAACTACCTAATGCACAACAGCATCTTTCTAAGCGACGATGTTTCTTCTATAAAGGACCCTGTTAACTTCCTACACAATCCCAATGCCATCTTTGATATCTCCTTTTGATACAGTCAAAACTTCTTAACACAAGTGAAACCAATGTAAAAGCCTGAGTACCTGATTGAAATGTGAATAGCCATGTTCAGAATCTCGTTTCTCCGACCCTCGCACCAACATCTGGGTAGAAGTCTCCGTCATCCGTCAAGTTCAGAGGCTCCCTCAGATCAGAAGTGGATGTCCAGTGTAGAGAAGTTGCTCAAAAAGTAGACCCGTTTACACAGGAACAGTATAGAGAGACGGGTACCAACTTAGGATAACAAAATGATCAGGTAAAAAATGTGCAAAAAAAGTGCAATGGTCCTCAGTCCTTGACACTTTTGATACAGGCCCCCAAAGACTTCAACAGGCAACCAAATCCTTTCTTTCTTAGGTTTCGTTTTTTTGTCAGAGATCGAGAAAGTTGAAATAGTTTGTCAATCATGTAAGGTAGGACACCGGTAAGACAGACTACCAGCGCCACATTAACAAGATTTCACTTAATAAAATGCTTACCCAACCATTAACTCTTGGATCATTAGGTCGTCACACTTTCCAGATAGTAGTTGGCCACACCGACAGGCACACACGTTTGCACAACTCTGCTGCTTCTACAGTTCAGTGGTGCTTTCTATAGCATTTAATGAATGGTAACCAATTAATTTAAGACATAATTTTTTTAAATTATAAAAACAGCCAAGTACAACATTCACTATCCTTGAGTTGAAATAAAAGTTATCTTTGAAATTAGATTTTTTTGTATCAGCTGATGCAAAAAAAACTCAACAAAATTTAGAATTGTTAATTGTTACTGTCGCAGTATTCAAATGAAGTTTGTGACTTTTTCGTAAAAGGATTGTACTTTTAAATCAATTTTATTTTGAGTTTGGACAGGTGTGCATCACACTTATCCAAACATGTCATGCTACAAATGAATAAATTTGGAGAAATTGATGATGTACTCGTATTTCAATTTGAGTTTGGACAGGTGTGCATCACACTTATCCATACATGTCGTGCCAAAGAGATAAATTTAGTTCAAATGATGACGTACTTGTATGTCATGAAGATTGGTCCCAAGAATACAACTTTAGGATGTGTTCCGCTTGCATTAATTGTATTGAGTGCAAGTTGTACTTGGCTTCACAATCATCAAAGTATCAATATATAGAGCCGGAAGCACTCCCACAATTTGAGTCACAAGCAAATTTTACAGAATTTGTTTTCCTACTTCGATTTAAGATGTTCCAACTCTGGGAAAATCTAGAAAAGAAGAGTTTTTTAAAGCGAGCAAAGTGTTAAAAGCAGAAGGGGAAAAAAAACATTTGCCAAGAGAGTTTTGATTAAAAAAAAAGAGTAAAATTCCGTATTTTGGTAAGGAAAGACAAGCGTTCTAAAAACGTTGAAAAATGTATGCATTTTGTCAAAATAGCGTGAACTCGTAATGTGGGAATGCCTCGATAAAATGTATTAAGAAAATTTATGTAAAATACACAATTATTATGCAGTTGTGACCCAAACTACCAAAAAGAACAAATCTTTTCGCATTGTCGTATTTCCTGTCCCAAAATTAAGTTTAAAGCCAAAATTAAGAATAGCTTTGATTGACAAAAATTTATTTTGGGTGTGTTGCCAACACACAGAACGATGAGCAAAATGTTTCACGTAATGATTTGTCTTCTTCTTTTTGTCAAGTTGGATCACAGATGCAGTGAAATGCACAATCATGAATAAAATCCAGGCCTGATACTTCACAGAGGGTGCCTTTTACCAAGGAGGAAATGCTCTGGTGCCCTTGCCTTTTCAAAATCGAAGCATACAGGCCTGTAAGTCTATAGAAACAATTCAGAACACATGATTCAAGATTTATCATTCTGTTTTTGCTACAAACACCCCAGGTGGGAAGGGGGCAGATGTAAAATGGCGGCCATTTCTGACATACAGCTGCAAAGGTTTATAGTAACCTTACCCCACAGAGGAAGGGTAAGAGGTCACATGGCAGGCGGATTAATATAAAGTACCAGTCACTTCCCCCAGGTAGGAAGGGGCAAAGGTCATGTGTGTACATATGAACCTCAACATTTAGTTTGCTGTGACACAGTCCCTAGCAGAAAGGGATGAAAGTCATGTATGATGGTAGTAGTAAAACATTAATCCACTAAACTAAAACATTTAGTTTGCTGCGACACAATCCCTAGCAGAAAGGGATGAAAGTCATGTGTGATGGTAGTGGTACAACAGCAAGCCACTAAACTAAAACTTTACTAAGTTTGCTGTGACCCAATCCCTAGCAGAAAGGGATGAAAGTCACGTGTGATGGTAGTGGTACAACAGTAAGCCACTAAACTAAAACTTTACTAAGTTTGCTGTGACCCAATCCCTAGCAGAAAGGGATGAAAGTCACGTGTGATGGTAGTGGTACAACAGCAAGCCACTAAACTAAAACTTTACTAAGTTTGCTGTGACCCAATCCCTAGCAGAAAGGGATGAAAGTCACGTGTGATGGTAGTGGTACAACAGCAAGCCACTAAACTAAAACTTTACTAAGTTTGCTGTGACCCAATCCCTAGCAGAAAGGGATGAAAGTCATGTGTGATTGTAGTGGTACAACGGTAACCCACTAATGTAAAACTTTACTAAGTTTGCTGTGACCCAATCCTCTAGTGAAAAAGGGGATAGAGTTCATGCACCATGGTACAACAGTAAAGCCATTGATAGGGAAACCGTTGATAGGTCCCTAGTTTGCTGTGACACACACCCCTAGCAGAAAAAGGGCAGCTCAGTCATTTAAACAGGGCAAGTGCACCAAGGCATTCTCCTTGGTAAAGGGCACCTCTTTGGAGAAATTGCAAGAACATTTGCAACGTTGCCTCCTTAATGTATCAGGCTTGTCGTAGTAACAGTATCGAGGATGACATTTGTGCAATGACCAACTCTCAGGGAAAAAGAGAATTTAAGTCTTGTCACGACCAATAAGTTACAAAGTATGCAATGATCCTAACCAGAGCTTGTCCCAATTTCATGGCTCTGCTTACCCTAAGCACAGAATCGGCGCTTACGGAAGCAGAGAATTCTGTGCTTACGGCAAGCATATTTCACGGGTTAGCGGCAAATTTGGGCTGCGCATGTGTACTTCACGTTACTAGTATTCCACGCTTACAAGGCTAGCACAGAAATTAGGCAATTGCAATAGCGCAGAATTTGGCGGTAAGCAGAGCCATGAAAATGGGCCCTGGAAGGCTTTTATCATAGAAGGTGTGCACTCAAGTTTCTTGTTCGTTCTTTCAATCGATCAACCCACCCCAGGAGTAAGGGGAGTATCGATCAATAACAACAATTCATGAAGGTAAACAATTCAATTTTAGATAATCGTTTTTTGAAACTAGCTATACAGCATGAGTTATCACAAATTAATGTAAGCAACACTGACAGTTTTAAAACACCTTTACCACAGTTCGGCCATTTTGTCTGGTTCCTGTGTACCCATCAAAACCAGCTCGAAACTCTCAAAGTAAAAAAAAAAAGGAACCAGACTAAATTTGGATGTCAAGCCTCATTTTGTTTCTTGAGACAATCCTGATGGCACTGTCAGTGATAAAGGACCCTTATCTTATTTAAGTACCCATACTGGGATGGATGCTCGGCCTCCTCATCAGTAAGACATCTCTCTGGCATCAGATGGTCGTCGTCGTCGTCGGTGGTGATTTCAACTCCTTGTTCCAGTGAGCTCTTGCCTTGAGTTCCTCTCAGTGTAGACCGATCCGAAGATGTTGATTCTCTTCAGGAGTACTCAATCTCTTGATGCCTGTAAAACAAATAAATAAATAAATAAATAAATAAAAAATGACTTTTACATAAAAAGTGAACCTTTTACCCTAACCATCCTGGGGTCGATTTCACAAAGAGTTAGAAAGCTAAAATAAAACAGTGAAAGTTTCAGTAAAAAAGGGTCTACTGGTTCGATTTGCTGAGAACACAGAAAGAAGCAAAACCCTGTCACAGTAGCGATGAATCCATCCGAGGTAAAGATTTCGATAGGTTTGCTTTTGTTCTTAAACATTTCAAAAAAATTGACCAGGGGTTTCCTTACGGGTGGCGAACCCTTTGACACTGAATTTTTGCTCTTCTGTTTTCAGAGGTAAAATATAAAACCTTTGAAATAAAACGTACCTATTTGTATATCAAAATATTTGGAGGGTCAACGTTTCAATTTGAAGTGGCGCAATTTTCAATCAAACACAGTTAAAAAATTGGCCAGGGGTTTCCTTAAGGGCGGCGAACCCTTTGTCACTGAAATTTTGCTCTTCAGTTTTCAGAGTTAAAAATATAAAACCAAATATTTGGGGGCTTGTTCTTCAAGACTTACCAAATGATTAATCACCTCATATGAAGTGGCGCATTTTCAATTACAAAAATCGGCCTCCTCATCAGTAAGAAATCTCTCTTGCATCAGGTGGTGGTCGTCGTCGGTGGTGATTTCATCTCCTTGTTCCAGTGAGCTCTTGCCTGGAGTTCCTCTCAGTATAGATCGATCTGAATATGTTGCTTCGCTTCAAGAATACTCAATCTCTTGATGCCTGTAAATAAAATAAATAAAAAATCTAAAATTACATTTACATAAAAAATGAACCTTTGATAAGTGCATGCACTGGGTTCTTTTACATGCGTTCATTACACAACACATGGGACCAACAGCTTTACGTCCCATCTGAAGGACGAAGCAATGGTCAAGTGTCTTGCTTTAAAAGGACACTAGTGTCGTGGCTGGGGATTTGAACCCACACACGGTTGATCAGAAAAACCAGAGTTTGAATTCGGTGCTCGGCCACTACACTTCCAAGCACGATTTACACACAGCAGTGAATTTGTGCTTGTACTAATCCTTATAAAGCACTGAAATCCATCATTCAGTGACGCTCATGGCTCTTCAACAATGTTACCCCTGATACTAGGACATTTATTTCATTCATCAAACCAACTCAGCTCCCTTGGGAATAAACTCCTTTGCAGCCAGATATGTAGTGACCAAGCTAAAAAAATCACAAGAACCATCTCAACCCTCACAGGTACCTACTAACCCCTGTGCAATCTATGGAAACTGTATGATAAACCTAAAAGGCTCTACAAGCCTAAAGCCTGGTTCATACTTTCTGCGAATGCAAAGCAAATTTTGTTGTCATGAACTTGCAATGAATTACTCGCCACAGTTGAACTGTGTTCAACCCCTTCGGAAAATTCGCTAAGAAAACAGGGATGTGTCGCCAAAATTCACTTTGCATTTGCAGGAAGTATGAACCAGGCTTAAGTAGTGATTAACTTACTTGCATGATGGGCAGAAATAGAAGACGGTTTGTCCTTCATCAGCTAATCGTGTTTGCCTGGTGTGGAAATGAAGTCCATCGTGACTGAACTTGGCACATGCCCTGTCAATCTGAAACCAGACCAGATACAAAAATGAAATTAAGAAGTGATCAAAAATTACCAAGCATTGGAAAAACAAAAATATGTGATAATACGCCTAAAAGGTAGGGCCATAAGTTTTTTTCGGTTTTTTTTCCAATGATTTATGGACAAAATGTAGAAAGATGAAATACAACTCGGACAGTTTCAGCAAAATAGGTCTACTGGTTCGACTTGCTGAGAACACAGAAAGAAGCAGAACCCTATCAGAGTAGGGATGAATCCATCTAAGCAAAAGATTTTGATACATCAACAAAGGTTTGCTTTTTTAACATTTCAACTTTTAATTTGAAGTGGCGCAATTTTCAATCGAACACAGTTAAAAAATTGGCCAGGGGTTTCCTTACGGGTGGCGAACCCTTTGTCACTGAATTTTTGCTCTTCTGTTTTCAGAGTTAAAAATATAAAACCAAATATTTGGGGGCTTGTTCTTCAGGACTTACCAAATGTAAAATCACCTTATATGAAGTGGCGCATTTTCAATTAAAAAAATCGGCCTCCTCATCAGTAAGACATCTCTCTTGCATCAGGTGGTGGTCGTCGTCGGTGGTGATTTCATCTCCTTGTTCCAGTGAGCTCTTGCCTGGAGTTCCTCTCAGTATAGACCGATCTGAATATGTTGCTTCGCTTCAAGAATACTCGATCTCTTGATGCCTGTAAATAAAATAAATAAAAAATCTAAAATTACATTTACATAAAAAATGAACCTTTGATAAGTGCATGCACTGGGTTCTTTTACATGCGTTCGTTACACAACACATGGGACCAACAGCTTTACGTCCCATCTGAAGGACGAAGCAATGGTCAAGTGTCTTGCTTTAAAAGGACACTAGTGTCGTGGCTGGGGATTTGAACCCACACACGGTTGATCAGAAAAACCAGAGTTTGAATTCGGTGCTCAGCCACTACACTTCCAAGCACGATTTACACACAGCAGTGAATTTGTGCTTGTACTGATCCTTATATAGCACTGAAATCCATCATTCAGTGACGCTCATGGCTCTTCAACAATGTTACCCCTGATCACTAGGACATTTATTTCATTCATCAAACCAACTCAGCTCCCTTGGGAATAAACTCCTCTGCAGCCAGATATGTAGTGACCAAGCTAAATAAATCACAAGAACCATCTCAACCCTCACAGGTACCTACTAACCCCTGTGCAATCTATGGAAACTGTATGATAAACCTAAAAGGCTCTACAAGCCTAAAGCCTGGTTCATACTTTCTGCGAATGCAAAGCAAATTTTGTTGTCATGAACTTGCAATGAATTACTCGCCACAGTTGAACGTGTTCAGCCCCTTCGGAACATTCGCTAAGAAAACAGGGCTGTGTCGCCAAAATTCACTTTGCATTTGCAGGAAGTATGAATAAGGCTTAAGTAGTGATTAACTTACTTGCATGATGGGCAGAAATAGAAGACGGTTTGTCCTTCATCAGCTAATCGTGTTTGCCTGGTGTGGAAATGAAGTCCATCGTGACTGAACTTGGCACATGCCCTGTCAATCTGAAACCAGACCAGATACAAAAATGAAATTAAGAAGTGATCAAAAATTACCAAGCATTGGAAAAACAAAAATATGTGATAATACGCCTAAAAGGTAGAGCCATAAGTTTTTTTTTGGTTTTTTTTCCAATGATTTATGGACAAAATGTAGAAAGATGAAATACAACTCAGACAGTTTCAGCAAAATAGGTCTACTGGTTCGACTTGCTGAGAACACAGAAAGAAGCAGAACCCTATCAGAGTAGGGATGAATCCATCTAAGGAACAGATTTTGATACATCAACAAAGGTTTGCTTTTTTAACATTTCAACTTTTAATTTGAAGTGGCGCAATTTTCAATCGAACACAGTTAAAAAATTGGCCAGGGGTTTCCTTACGGGTGGCGAACCCTTTCTCACTGAATTTTTGCTCTTCTGTTTTCAGAGTTAAAAATATAAAACCAAATATTTGGGGGCTTGTTCTTCAAGACTTACCAAACGTAAAATCACCTTATATGAAGTGGCGCATTTTTCAAGTAAATAAATCGGGCTCCTCATCAGTAAGACATCTCTCTGGCATCAGGTGGTCGTCATCGTCGGTGGTGATTTCATCTCCTTGTTCCAGTGAGCTCTTGTCTGGAGTTTCTTTCAGTAAAGACTGATCTGAATATGTTGATTCTCTTCAAGAGTACTCAATCTCTTGATGCCTGTAAATAAAATAAATAAAAAAAATAAAATAGCATTTACATAAAAAATGAACCTTTGATAAGTGCATCCACTGGGTTCTTTACATGCGTTACACAACACATTGGACCAACAGCTTTACGTCCCATCTGAAGGACAAAGCAATGGTCAATTGTCTTGCTTTAAAAGGACACAAGTGTCGCGGCTGGGGATTTGAACCCACACTCTGCTGATCAGAAACACCAGAATTGAATTCGGTGCTTGGCCACTGCACTTCTGCCGACGATTTACACACATGTTATGTGAACAGTGAATTTCTGCTTGTACTAATCCTCATGTAGCACTGAAATCCGTGATTGAGTAATCTCGTGGCTCTTCAACAATGTTACCCCAACTCACTAGGACATTTAACTCTTTCATCAAACCAAATCAGCTCACTTGGGAGTAAACTGCCCCTGCAGCCAGATATGTAGTGACCAAGCTAAATAAATCACAAGAACCATCTCAACCCTCACAGGTACCTACTAACCCCTGTGCAATCTATGGAAACTGTATTTTAAACCTATAAGGGTCTACAAGCCTAAAGCCTGGTTCGTACTTCCTGCGAATGCGAAGCAAATTTTGTTGTCACAAACTTGCAATGAATAACTCGCAACAGTTGAACTGTGTTCAACCCCTTCGGAACATTCGCTAAGAAATCAGGGCTGTGTCGCTAAAATTCACTTTGCATTTGCAGGAAGTATGAACCAGGCTTAAGTAGTGATTAACTTACTTGCATGATGGGCAGAAATAGAAGACAGTTTGTCCTTCATCAGCTGATCGAGTTTGCCTGGTGTGGAAATGAATTCCATCCTGACCGAACTTGGCACATGTTCTGTCAATCTGAAACCAGACCAGATACAAAAATGAAATTAAGAAGTGATCAAAAATTACCAAGCATTGGAAAAACAAAAATATGTGATAATACGCCTAAAAGGTAGGGCCATAATGGACAAAACATAGAAAGATGAAATAAAACTGTGAAAGTTTCGGCAAAATAGGTCTACTGGTTCCACTTTCAAAGAAAACAGAAAGAAGCAAAACCCTGTCACAGTAGCGATGAATCCATCCGAGGTAAAGATTTCGATACATCAACAAACAAGGTTTGCTTTTTTCCAAAGATTTAAAAAAAATTGGCCAGGGGTTTCCTTACGGGTGGCGAACCCTTTGTCACCAATTTTTGTTCCTCTGTTTTCACAAGTATAAAACCTCTGAAATAAAACGAACCGATTTGTAAATCAAAATATTTGGGGGTTTACGTTATTTTTCAAAATTTACCAAATGTCAACTTTTAATTTGAAGTAAACAATTTTTCAATCAAACACAGTTAAAAAATTGGCCAGGGGTTTCCTTATGGGTGGCGAACCCATTGTTACTGATTTATGCTCCTCTGTTTTCACAATTAAAAATTAAATAAAACCTCTGAAAAAAAGCGAACCAATTTGTATATCAAAATATTTGGGGGGGGGGGGTTTAAGTTATTTTTTCAAAATTTACCATGTGGACTTTTAATTAAGTAGACATTTTTTCAATCAAACACAGTTAAAAAATTGACCAGGGGTTTCCTTACGGGTGGCGAACCCACTGTCACTGATTTTTGCTCCTCTGTTTTCACAATTAAAATATAAAACCTCTGAAATAAAACGAACCTATTTGAATATCAAAATATTTGGGGTTTACGTTACCAAATGTCAACTTTTAATTTGAAGTAGACAAATTTCCAATGAAACGCGGTTGAAAAATTGGCCAGGGGTTTTTTAACGGGTGACGAACCCATTGTCACTGATTTTTGCTCCTCTGTTGTCACAATGAAAATATAAAACCTCTGAAATAAAACAAACCTATGTGTACATCAAAACATTTAGGGGGTTTACGTTATTTTTCAAAAGTTACCAAATGTCAACTTTTAATTTGAAGCAGACAAATTTTCAATCAAACACAGATAAAAATTGGCCAGGGGTTTCCTTACGGGTGGCGAACCCATTGTCACTGATTTATGCTCCTCTGTTTTCACAATTAAAATTAAATAAAACGTCTAAAAAAAAGCGAACCAATTTGTATATCAAATATTTGGGGGGGGGGTGGTTTACGTTATTTTTCAAAATTTACCAAAAGTGTCAACTTTTAATTTGAAGTAGACAAATTTTCAATCAAACACAGATAAAAAATTGGCCAGGGGTTTCCTTATGGGTGGCGAACCCATTGTCACTGATTTTTGCTCCTCTGTTTTCACAATTAAAATATAAAACCTCTGAAATAAAACGAACCAATTTGAATATCAAAATATTTGGGGGTTTACGTTATTTTTTGAAAATTTACCAAATGTCAACCATTAATTTGAAGTAGACAAATTTCCAATCAAACACAGTTAAAAAATTGGCCAGGGGTTTCCTTATGGGTGGCGAACCCATTGTCACTGATTTATGCTCCTCTGTTTTCACAATTAAAAATTAAATAAAACGTCTGAAAAAAAGCGAACCAATTTGTATATCAAAATATTTGGGGGGGGGGGGGTTTAAGTTATTTTTCAAAATTTACCAAATGTGGACTTTTAATTTGAAGTAGACATTTTTTCAATCAAACACAGTTAAAAAATTGACCAGGGGTTTCCTTACGGGTGGCGAACCCACTGTCACTGATTTTTGCTCCTCTGTTTTCACAATTAAAATATAAAACCTCTGAAATAAAACGAACCTATTTGAATATCAAAATATTAGGGGTTTACGTTACCAAATGTCAACTTTTAATTTGAAGTAGACAAATTTCCAATGAAACGCGGTTAAAAAATTGGCCAGGGGTTTTTTAACGGGTGACGAACCCATTGTCACTGATTTTTGCTCCTGTTTTCACAATGAAAATATAAAACCTCTGAAATAAAACAAACCTATGTGTACATCAAAACATTTAGGGGGTTTACGTTATTTTTCAAGTTACCAAATGTCAACTTTTAATTTGAAGCAGACAAATTTTCAATCAAACACAGATAAAAAATTGGCCAGGGGTTTCCTTACGGGTGGCGAACCCATTGTCACTGATTTGTGCTCCTCTGTTTTCACAATTAAAATTAAATAAAACGTCTAAAAAAAAGCGAACCAATTTGTATATCAAAATATTTGGGGGGGGGGTTTACATTATTTTTCAAAATTTACCAAAAATGTCAACTTTTAATTTGAAGTAGACAAATTTTCAATCAAACACAAATAAAAAATTGGCCAGGGGTTTCCTTATGGGTGGCGAACCCATTGTCACTGATTTTTGCTCCTCTGTTTTCACAATTAAAATATAAAACCTCTGAAATAAAACGAACCAATTTGAATATCAAAATATTTGGGGGTTTACGTTATTTTTTGAAAATTTTCCAAATGTCAACTATTAATTTGAAGTAGACAAATTTCCAATCAAACACAGTTACAAAATTGGCCAGGGATTTCCTTATGGGTGGCGAACCCATTGTCACTGATTTTTGCTCCTCTGTTTTCACAATCAAAATTAAATAAAACCTCTGAAAAAAAACCAAACCAATTTATATATCAAAATATTTTGGGGGTTTACGTTATTTTTCAAAATTTACCAAATGTGGACTTTTAATTTGAAGTAGACAAATTTTCAATCAAACACAGTTAAAAAATTTGCCAGGAGTTTCCTTTTGGGTGGCAAACCCTTTGTCACTGAATTTTATATGAAATAAATCACCTTATAAATTTCAAGTATTGTGCATCTTTTTTTCATAAACCAATTTTAAAAATGGCTTTGGGTAGTGAACCCTTTTCTGTACATTTCTTTTTATTCATTCAGAGTTAAATATAAATAATGAAACCTCTCAAAGAAAAAAACAAAAACAATTTTTTGGTGGTTATAGTATAGACAATTAAACAACAATAAAGTACGAGCATTTCTGTATGCAATCATCAAGATAACAACCTAAACAATTTGGACATTTCCTAAGATAAAACTCCAGTTTCACTCACCAGTGGTCCTTCAACATCCTTGGGAGAGTTGAGACACAGGTATAAATGATAGACCACACCATGTATAATGCAGCTGTAATGAGAAGGAAGACAAAGAGTGACTTTTCATTCATTCAAAAAGCTGTCTGTGCTTATGGTAGTGATACATGTATTAATATTAATAATCTTTTTGCACACAGCCATGTACATACTGGTACCCTGTGCGAGCTTCGTGGTTCCGTGTATGTTTTGTACACAAATCACGGATCGTACCCGCCCTCTCGTGACGCATTCTCGTAAAACGAGGTCGGGTAATTTCAATTATTGTTGGCAGAGGAGTAACACGTACAGTAGATAGGAAGTCTTTATTTTCTCTATTTTCTCTATCATTTTTAACAATTTTTGAGATTGCGGAGTTGATTCTCTGGTCGATAGCATACACATTGATATATCAAAGGACACATAGAGCCTAATTTTGGCGAGATTAAAAAAAAAAGAGATTTCTGATTCCAAAATTCATTGAACCATGGGTCCTTGAACGCGTGACAGATGACCCTCTATGAGGTTATGGGAGACGATAGCCGGTCAAAACCGAAATAGTTCTAGGAGTAGGCCTAGTACAGTAGTACTATCCTATAAAAAAAAAAATTGTATACTAAAAAAAAATATTCAACATTTTTTGTTAACAGCAAATTACCAGACACAGGTCATTTATATCATCAGAATCAAAGTCATTGAGCTTAATTCGCATTAATGTATTTAATATCATTAATATTCAAAGTCTGTTGCGATCATGCATCAGCCTCCTCCCCCACCGCCTCCTTGGCCACGTCCCGACCCCGCCTACCCCTTTTATAAATAACGCACAAGTCAAGGGGGCTGTCACGCAGACAAGTTTACAAGCTCCGGTTTCCACAATAAGTATATATATTCCAAACTTACTTTTTGCATTTACTTTGTCAGGACATGTCTTGCACTTCATAACTACCGTTCTTTTTTCAGAAAACGGTAAAATGGAGCCCCATTGCGGGCAAAATTCTCTCGAAGAAGCAACTCACACCTTTCCGTCCATGTTTTAGAGAAATTCTGATCCCGCATGCGTTTCTGAATGGGACGCACGTGATTTATCAAGCCTGACTTCTTCCGTACATTCAGCGTTGAATTTGGTTTAGGGTACCTGACTAGGTATTTAAATAAAAACCGCGCCCTCTGTCGGCGGATTGTAGGATCTCCCGCGCAAAGTTAATGAGTTGTATTGATTAATTGATGCACTTGCTGGATGATTTTGATTAATCCTGGTTAAAGCGCAATAGGATCAACAATTAAATTAAATAAACAAACCACACCACATCACTATCTAAGAGAGAAATCCCTTCCAAATACTTCTAAATAAAAATCGCTTTAAATTTGTTTAAAATAATCCCTAGAACATTATAAAAGTTGTCACTCACAAATATGCAAAAAAAATCAAAGAAATAATGCTATAACATGATTTTGTTTAATCATGATAATGCTGGAAAATAGTTTTTGCCCCTCGCTATTGTTATCCTTTACGTGTGTCCTCAATGCATTTTGTTATTTTTAACCATAGGGTGAGTTTACGTTATAAACAACCAGGAGGGGCTTAAAAAGTTATGTTTTAGTTGCTGCTGGGGGATTAGCGAATTGTTTTTGGTTTGAAGATTTTGCTTTTAGACTCGCTTGCAACTCACGGATATCCTGGCATTTGGCGATAGCAACTAACGCCTAAAATCAAGCAATAAAGTTTTGTCACAAACTTTCATCCTGCCGCCGCTGCGCCTCTTGAATTTCACCGACGTGTGTAGCAAATTTTCCCAAATTTTTAAAGGCACTATTGGTAACTTACTCACAATAATTGTGAAAAACGGTTCCCTCTGAAGTAACGTAGTTTTCGAGAAAGAAGTAATTTTCCACGAACTTGATTTCGAGACCTCGAAGCATCTGAAAGCACACAATTTTATGTGACTAGGGGAGTTTTTTTGTTATTTGATGCATAATGTTGAGATACACCAGTGAGCAGACGGGTTTTGACTGTACCTTTTCTAGGACAAAATGACACAATGTCCACAGATTTACATTAGACTTACACAGTTTGAAGATAATGATGGTAGAAAAGATTCCTGAAAATAATTTGCTGAGGTGCTTGTTACCTGGATTTTCTTTTCAAAAGTAAGCATAAAAACTCGCTAGGCACAGACAAATTTGCTTAACAGAAACTTGTTACCAGCCAAAATTCTGTATTCATTGCTTTAACTGCTGCACCAAAAATGTTTGCTTAAGAAAAACAAAATGCTTAGCAGTATTTTCTGCTTAACAGCCTTATGAAATTAGGCCCTGGGCAGTCTGGGATAAGCTACAATAAAAAGTCCAAGGTAATTGTAAAAAAAATGTATGTACACATTTTTTTATTAAAAGAAAGCTGAAGCTCTTACATTGTTTACATAATTATTGTTGACATGTTATTGGTGAAGTATTCTCATGTGTATTATGTGTGTGTTTTTCCATAGAATAAATGGCAAGACTAGCTACCGCAAGATCACCGAAGGCGATCTACATCTACATCTCTATGCTGTTACTCGTCAATGCCTTTCATCAGCTAAAAGGAAAAGAGTTCCATCACACATTTCAAAAGTCATCTTTTAAAAAGGTAGTACCAGATGAGTGTTTAATACTGGGTTAAAGGCAGTGGACACTAGTCAAATTCTAGCCTTCACAGTTGGTGTATCTCAACATTATGCATAAAATAACTAACCAGTGAAAATATGAGCTCAATCTGTCATCCAAAGTTGCGAGATAATAATGAAAAAAGAAAACACCCTTGTCACACAAAGTTGTGTGCATTTATATGGTTGATTTCGAGACCTCAAGTTCTAAATCTGAGGTCTCAAAATCAAATTCGTGGAAAATTACTTCTTTCTCGAAAACTATGGCACTTCAGAGGAAGCGGTTTCTCACAATGTTGTATATTATCAACCTCTCCCCATTACTCGTCACCAAGAAAAGTTTTACGCTAATAATTATTTTGAGTAATTACCAATAGTGTCCACTGCCTTTAAGGTCACCAGCATTTGTTCTAATGTCACAACTTGTATTTCTGTTGGGCTCCTTAAAGTATCAAGTAAGGTTCAGCAATTTGGTACAATCGACTAAAAAAAAAATTAAAAAATAAACTTGTGATTTTCTTTTACAGTGATTTTTATTGTTTTAGACCAACATTTTATAAAATTGCTGAACTTACCCATTTTGACTATTCCAGTTTTGGACCAATATTTGATACAACTTCTAGACTTTTGCACTTGTTGATCAATTTTTTTATTAAATAAAACTGTTTATTGTCATGTAGATAATTGTTTTTGTCCTTAAATGCATGTATTCATGGTTATATTTGTGTGTGTTTTCCTGCAGTTTATGTACAGCTTCATGTGAGATCACCAATCAACCAATGATGAAAGTTCCAACACCCATCTCAAAAGACGTCTTTACAAAGAATATACTTCAGAAAAGGTGCAGCTCTGAGGGCTGGGGCTGGAAGCGGGCTGCTTGAAAACTCTTACTTATTAAATTTTGGTTGAAAATGCAAAAAGACTATAACACTACAGATAATATAGCCTAGCTAAAAAAAAAACACTGCTATAGCCTTGAAAAAACAAGGCTATATCTTGCAAACTAATCAACTTTTGCTTGAAAATGTAACAAGGCAATAGCCTAACAAACTTATCAAATTTTGCTTGAAAATGCTACTTATCAAATTTTGCTTCTGCGTACTTGTCAAATTTTGCTTGAAAATGCTACTTATCAAATTTTGCTTCTGCGTACTTGTCAAATTTTGCTTGAAAATGCTACTTATCAAATTTTGCTTCTGCGTACTTGTCAAATTTTGCTTGAAAATGCTACTTATCAAATTTTGCTTCTGCGTACTTATCAAATTTTGCTTGAAAATGCAACAAGGCCTTGCAAACTTATCAAATTTTGCTTGAAAATGCAACAAGGCCTTGCAAACATATCAAATTTTGCTTGAAAATGCAACAAGGCTTTAGCCTTGTGTACTTATCAAATTTTGCTTCTGCATACTTAAGAAAAGTTGCTCGAAAATGCTACAAGGCTTTAGCCTTGCGTACTTGTCAAATTTTGCTCGAAAATGCTACAAGGCTATAGCCTTACAAACTTATCAAATTTTGCTTGAAAATGCAACAAGGCCTTGCAAAGTTATCAAATTTTGCTTGAAAATGCAACAAGGCCTTGCAAACTTATCAAATTTTGCTTGAAAATGCAACAAGGCTTTAGCCTTGTGTACTTATCAAATTTTGCTTCTGCATACTTTAGAAAAGTTGCTCGAAAATGCTACAAGGCTTTAGCCTTGCGTACTTGTCAAATTTTGCTTGAAAATGCTACAAGGCTATAGCCTTGTGTACTTATCAAATTTTGCTTCTGCGTACTTAACAAAAGTTGCTCGAAAATGCTACAATGCTTTAGCCTTGCGTACTTGTCAAATTTTGCTCGAAAATGCTACAACGCTATATAGCCTTGCGTACTTGTCAAATTTTGCTCGAAATTGCTACAAGGCTATAGCCTTGCGTACTTATCAAATTTTGTTTCTGCGTTATTGACAAAAGTTGCTCGAAAATGCTACAAGGCTTTAGCCTTGCATACTTATCAAATTTTGCTTCTGCGTATTTAGCAAATTGTGCTTGAAAATGCTACAAGGCTTTAGCCTTGCGTACTTGTCAAATTTTGCTTGAAAATGCTACAAGGCTATAATAGCCTTGTGTACTTATCAAATTTTGTTTCTGCGTTATTAACAAAAGTTGCTCGAAAATGCTACAAGGCTTTAGCCTCGCATACTTATCAAATTTTGCTTGAAAATGAACTTGTCAAACTTTGCTTGAAAATTCTACAAGGCTATAGCCTTGTGTACTTATCAAATTTTGCTTCTGCGTACTAAGCAAAAGTGGCTCGAAAATGCTACAAGGCTTTAGCCTTGCGTACTTTTCAAATTTTGCTTGAAAATGCTACAAGGCTATAGCCTTGTGTACTTATCAAATTTTGCTTCTGCGTACTTAACAAAAGTTGCTCGAAAATGCTACAAGGAGTTAGCCTTGCGTACTTGTCAAATTTTGCTCGAAAATGCTACAATGCTTTAGCCTTGCGTACTTGTCAAATTTTGCTTGAAAATGAACTTGTCAAATTTTGCTTGAAAATGCCACAAGGCTATAGCCTTGTGTACTTATCAAATTTTGCTTCTGCGTACTTATCACATTTTGCCTTGTGTATTTATCTGATTGTGTTATTTTGTTTGTACAAGAATAAAGCCTGATGCTATTTACGGGCAAGTCAACCATTAGTTGACTTGCTTAAACTCGTAACTATACGTCTTATTATTTGACTCGTCTACTTGGCTGCCATTTTTTCCCACAATGCAACAAATTTGGTGTGTATTAATTTAATAGGAGTTTCCTTGCGCAAAAAGACTTGCTAAAAGCGACTTAAATACACACCCAATTGTATTGTTGGCAAAAATGGCAGTCTGAGGGTCCATCGTATCCTGGTGGAACCCTCCCCCACCCTATGGGGACTTACCATTGGTCCCTACAGGGTGGGGGAGGGTTCCACCAGGATAAGATGGGCCCTCAATACTTAATAAGGGAGGGGGGTAGGGTTGAGGCAAATAAAACACAAGATACAAGGAGAGTCATGTCCAATTTTTTATTAAAAAATTTGGCAAAAAAAAAGGCAGAGTTGCGCAAACACCTGTGCCTGTCGGTGGACCCCCTCGGCCACCTGGAACTTGTGATGACTTACTAGCCACAATTGCAATGCTTGATATGTTCTCTGTTCAGTGGAATTCATTTAGATGAACCATAGTGGTCTACTACAACGATGTACTGTCTTACAAGAACCAACGAGCTAGACGCAATTTTGCGCTGTTTTCGACGCAGTAGTCATGAGCAGAAGGGAGTTGTTGCTTGCTTAAATGAGTGATGCCCCCAAGGGCCTAAGATTTCACCGATTGTTGTTTCGCAACCAAGCTGCACTGGTGGTGCTAAGAGTTGTCGATGCTTGTTCCAATGGGATCCTAACTCGACAGATGATGACGACTTCTATCTAGATGACGATGTGCTGGCTGGAGAAACATGTTCTACAATGGTCATAATTTCCCCCTTGCTTTTCATGGGGCTGCAATTTGGTTGTCCGAATGTAGTCAATAAACAGAATGACTACGCAAGAGAACTTGTTTTAGCGGACGCGGACTTTGATTCAAAACAAAGTCCACTTTAAAGTGTGTAAAACAAGCTATCAAAACATTGATGAAAAAGTCTGACGTATCACCAAAAAGACTTAATAATTGCCAATAAATACCAAAGATGACATTGAATTGATATAAGATCTTACTATGTAAGAAGCTACAACTACATCGGACCTTAACAAGACCAGACATTTCAACTTGACTAGATTTATCAAGACGGGAAGAAAGAACTTGGTTTCATCCTAAAAAGTAACTAATTCGAAGTGGTTTTGGATAAATACTAAGATTCTTAAATGTGGTGGATGAGCTTACAAGTGAAAAAACAGTTTCCTTGACTGACCCTCGAGATACTAGCAAATATGACAAGGGGTAAGTCCAGCAAATTTTGCTTGATTTGGGTAAAAAACTGAGAAAGTAACGAGGGCCAAGTTCAAAATTTTAGTTGAAAAAATCGCAATGGGCAAGTCTAGCAAAATTGGTATGATTTTGGTCAAAAACTGAAATAGAAATGAGGGGTACCGGTAAGTTCAGAATTTTGGTTGAAAAAAATCGCAAGGGGCAAGTCCAGCAAATTTTGTATGATTTTGGTCTAACACTGAAAAAGTAACAAGGGGTAAGTTAAGAATTTTTGTAGAAAAAATTGCAAGGGCGTGTCCAGCAAACTTGGAATGTAATCATAATTTTTGGTCAAAAACTGAAAAAGTAACAAGGGTAAAATTTGAATTTTCGTTGAAAAAATCGCAAGGGGCAAGTCCAGCAAATTTGGTATGATTTTGGTCAAAAACTGAAAAAGTAAAAAGGGGTAAAATTAGAATTTTCGTAGAAAAAATCACAAGGGGCAAGTCCAGCAAATTTTGGTA
The DNA here is from genome assembly GCF_032118995.1 of Asterias amurensis. NCBI lineage: Eukaryota > Metazoa > Echinodermata > Asteroidea > Forcipulatida > Asteriidae > Asterias > Asterias amurensis. The sequence continues at coordinate 4,626,371 of NC_092666.1, forward strand.
CGATTTTGGTCAAAAACTGAAAAAGTAACAAGGGGTAAAATTTGAATTTGCGCAGAAAAAATTTCAAGGGGAAAGTCCAGCAAATTTGGTATGATTTTGGTCAAAAACTGAAAAAGTAACAAGGGGTAATATTAGAATTTTCATAGAAAAAATCACAAGGGGCAAGTCCAGCAAATTTGGTATGATTTTGGTCAAACAGTGGCAAAGGGTAAGTTCAGAATTTTGGTCGGAAAAATCGCAAGGGGTAAGTCCAGAAAATTTGGTTGGATTTTAGTCAAAAAGTAATAAGGGGTAAGCTGAGAATTTTGTTCAGATTTTGGTCGAAATTATCAAAGGGGGCAAGTAAAGCAAATTTGGTTTGAAGCAAATTTGGTGAAATTTTGGTAAAAAACTGAAAAAGTAACAGGGGGCAAGCCAAGCATTTTCGTAGGACTTCGGTTCATGGAAATGGGGGAAAACCCACAGGGGGGAGGGGACTTGTGGTTAAAATTTGTTTGAAAGACCAACCTAAAGAAAGTCTTGTATCAGATTGGTTTTTACAAAACCCTAAAAATGTACCACGCCTGTCTGGGATATTTTTGCGAATAATTACTACAAAAAAGTCTAAATGGAATGAAGGTACCTACTTGTTTGAGTGACCTTTGAATAACCTTTGACATTTTGGGGGACTTTTGTTTGACCTTTGACCAAGAATAGGAGATTTGGAGTCTACTTGCTTTTGTTGAATGAAAGTAAAAACAATAATGTTTTGGAACACTTAACGAATTTCATGCCAGATGGGCCTACATGCAAGTGTTTTTTGCATAAGTTTTTAATATGCCCCTTCGCAAAAATGAATTTCCTCCCTGGTAGGACCTGAATTGAATGCCACATGACAGGGGAAAAGTGGATCTGAAAATGTACGTGTTGAATAATTATTCAAGGTATTGTTTGGAGACTAGTATGAACCACAACATTAAGAAAAAAACTTGTCTATTTTGTTATGGCATTCAGGTTATGAACTTTGTTCTTGCCCCAGTGAAGGGCATTTCTATGAAGAAAATTTGAATTTGTATTTAAACTTTGCAAAGGCCATCACCGCAAAAACACAGGGCACTATGACAATTGCTGTTGGCGCCAAGAGTTATTTCCAGGCCTTGCTGTTTTTGTGTAAATTTTAAAGAAAATTAATGTTGTGTTCATGGCATTTCGTGCCTTGAACTTTGTTCTTGAAGGGGCATATAATTTTCCTCTAGGAAGGGCAACTTCTTTGAGGAAAATGTTTAATTTGTATTTGAACTTTGCAAAGGGCACCACAGCAAATGTACATTGCACCATGGCAATTGCTGTGGGTGCCAGGGGTTATTTCCAGACCTTGCTTGTCTGTGTGTAAATTTCAATAAAATGAATGTTGCCCAGGCCTTGAACTTTGTTCTTGAAGGGGCACAGTAATTTCCTCAGTGAGGGGCATTTCTATGAAGAAAATTTGAATTTGTATTTAAACTTTGCAAAGGGCATCACCGCAAAAACAATTGCTGTTGGCGTCAGGAGTTATTTCCAGGCCTTGCTGTTTTTGTGTAAATTTTAAACAAAATTAATGTTGTGTTCATGGCATTTCGTGCCTTGAACTTTGTTCTTGAAGGGGCATATAATTTTCCTCTAGGAAGGGCAACTTCTTGGAGGAAAATGTTTATTTGTATTTGAACTTTGCAAAGGGCACCACAGCAAAAGCACCGGGCACCATGGCAACTGCTGTGGGTGCCAGGGGTAACTTTGAGGCCTTGGATTTTTGTAAAAAATAACTTTTCTTGACAAACAAAACAGTTTTTTGAGCTAAAAAATGAAAGTGTTTTTAGACAGTTTTTTGTTGAAATTGATTTTGAAACTAACTAGAATGTGGCAAGAATAATGTTTTCCTTGATTTGCGGAAATCATTTGTTGGGAGAAAACAAGGCTCAAAAATCTTGTTAAAAACAAAGAAACGGTTCTAGTCTATAAATGTTAAGTTCCGTTTTCAAAATCGTATCCTCAGACATCATTTGAAGTAGCAAGGTTTTAAGCTACTACAGCCTAGTATAAATTGGAATAAATTATCTTGCTCCAGGTTATTTTAGTTGGGATTCTTAAGAGATAAAACTGAAAAATAAAATCTCCAATAATTTGCCCTTGACCATGACTAGACCCTTAAACCTTGACTTCGACTTGACCTTTGACCTCTACTAAAACTAACCAATTCTAAACAAATATGAATTATAGCAGTCCAATGTCATCTTTGGTATTAAGAGGCAATAAAAATGAGGTTTGTCTTACAGAAAAATTGTAGAGGCTAAGTTGCATGACCAAGCAGAACATGTTTCTTCAGCCCTCACATCATCAACTGGATAGAAGTCGTCAACATCCACCAAGTCCAGATTCCATTGGCTCAAACGAAGACATCTCTCGGCACCTTTGGTGATCTCATAAGATCCCCAGTACACACCTGTTTACTCAAAAACAAAAGAATGACGTGACCAACAAAGGGCTAAATTATAAGGGGCCCTCATCCCGACGTCTTGGGAGATCGATCAACACGTTTTAGGGACCAACGACTCGCTCCCAGCTCAGACAATGTGAGTGGTTCCAAAAAATGCTTGTTCTAGCTCGTCAAATCTTGTAAGGCATTACACCAGTGAAGCAGAACACTAGTGGTGCATCTAAGTGAATTTCACTGAACAGAGAACATACCTCCCATTGCACCCGGCAAGCAGGATCACCACTTGTTCCAGGCAGCCGAGGGGGTCCACCGACAGGCACAGGTGTTTGCACAACTCTGCCAGTTTTTCAATGGGTTTGGATGAGGCCCTAACATTATCAAAACGAGTTGCTCCTACACAATGAAGCCAAAATGAAATGTTTTGGAAAAAACTCAAAAATATAAAAAAATAAAAAGGAACTTTAAATATTGATGAAAAAATCAGGTGGTTTTGCCTTGAAGCTCTGAAAGATATTCATGACATCATGCAGAGCCAACAAATATTTGTAAATAAATTTAAAAATAAAACAAATTGCTGATGAAAAAAGTTACGTTTTTAAACACCTGTGAAAGAGTTTGTTGTGATCTTAACAAACTTGTGGTTTTTAAAAAAATTTGCCTTGGAAATTTTGGGAACAAAAAATGATAGCTTCACAAGCAATCATTTTATGGAAGACGCTATAGGTATTCAAACACTAACTGTGAAATAGTTGTTAACATTCATTGAACTAAATAAACGTTGGTGGGATTTCCCATTTTTTTTCTTTCAAAGCCTTGGTAATTTCTGGAACAAAAATGATGGCTTCACTTGCAAGAGTAGGCATCATTTTATGAGTGAATAATTTGTAAATGGCTTCATTTTTGGTAGGAGCAACTCGTATTTACATAAAATTACAGATAATAAGGATGATTCAGAATTAGATAGTGGTCTAACTTACTACACCCAAAACAAAAATGAAATTCAAACATGAAGGAAAAAGATAAGTGATGTCTATTTGAAAATTTGCATTGTTATTTTTGTAAAAACCAGAGTGTCGTTTCAAAGAAAGACAATGATTATCTGCAAAGGAGATTTTTCCTCAAATTTTAACCCCAATTTTTTTGTTCGCTATTAAAGTCTCAGACTTATTTAATTCTGAACCATTTACAATGGATGGTTTCGGTCTACAAATAAGAATAAATCAATATTAAAAGGAGGGGAGGTATTTCTAACTTCACCAAGTGTAATTCACCAAACCAGGGATGAGGTATTGGTTAATCACCACACTAGTAGGAAAAGTATGGGTAGATCACCACAAGGGAAGTATGGGTAGATCACCACACTAGGGTTATAACGGGTAGATCACCGCAAGGATGGGCAGATCACCACAAGGGAACTATGGGTAGATCACCACACTAGGGTCATAATGGGTAGATCACCACAACGGAGTTATGGGTAGATCACCTCAAGGGAGCTATGGGTAGACCACCACAAGGGAAGTATGGGTAGATCACCACAAGGGAGCTATGGGTAGATCACCACAAGGGAACTATGGGTAGATCACCACAAGGGAAGTATGGGTAGATCACCACAAGGGAAGTATGGGTAGATCACCACAAGGGAAGTATGGGTAGATCACCACAAGGGAAGTATGGGTAGATCACCACAAGGGAAGTATGGGTCGATCACCACAAAGGAAGTATGTGTAGAACACTACACTAGGGTTAGTATGGGTAGTTCACCACAAGGGAAGTACGGGTAGACCACCCCACTAGGGTCAGTATGGGTAGATCACCACAAGGGAAGTATGGGTATCACCACACTAGGGTTAGTATGGGTAGATCACCACAAGGGAAGTATGGGTAGATCACCACATTAGGGTAAGTATGGGTAGATCACCACAAGGGAAGTATGGGTCGATCACCACAAGGGAAGTGTGTGTAGAACACCACACTAGGGTTAGTATGGGAAGTTCACCACACTAGGATTATAATGGGTAGATCACCACAAGGGATGTTTGGGTAGATCACCACAAGGGAAGTATGGGTAGATCACCACAAGGGAAGTATGGGTATCACCACACTAGGGTTAGAATGGGTAGATCACCACAAGGGAAGTATGGGTAGATCACCACAAGGGAAGTATGGGTCGATCACCACAAGGGAAGTATGGGTAGATCACCACAAGGGAAGTATGGGTAGCTCACCAAAAGGGAATTATGGGTCGATCACCACAAGGGAAGTATGTGTAGAACACCACACTAGGGTTAGTATGGGTAGATCACCACAAGGGAATTATGGGTCGATCACCACAAGGGAAGTATGGGTAGATCACCACAAGGGAAGTATGGGTAGCTCACCAAAAGGGAATTATGGGTCGATCACCACAAGGGAAGTATGTGTAGAACACCACACTAGGGTTAGTATGGGTAGATCACCACAAGGGAAGTATGGGTAGATCACCACAAGGGAAGTATGGGTAGATCACCACAAGGGAAGTATGGGTAGAACACCACAATAGGGTTAGTATGGGTAGATCACCACAAGGTAAGTATGGGTAGATCACCACAAGGAAAGTATGGGTAGATCACCACAAGGGAAGTATGGGTAGAACACCACACTAGGGTTAGTATGGGTAGATCACAACAAGGGAAGTATGGGTCGATCACCACAAGGGAAGTATGGGTCGATCACCATAAGGGAAGTATGGGTAGATCACCACAAGGGAAGTATGGGTAGATCACCACAAGGGAAGTATGGGTAGAACACCACACTAGGGTTAGTATGGGTAGTTCACCACAAGGGAAGTACGGGTACACCACCCCACTAGAGTTAGTATGGGTAGATCACCACACTAGGGTTATAATGGGGAGATCACCACAAGGGAAGTATGGGTAGATCACCACATGGGAAATTGAAGCATTTGAATTGATTGAGCTAATTAATGTACATCTAATAAAATATACAGAAACAATGCTTCATGTATTTAACTAAGCCTACAACATTTAAATTTGGAATGTTGAATTTGATGATGCACTTCACAAGGGAAGTATGGGTAGATCACCACAGTAGGTTAAGTATGGGTAGACCACCACAAGGGATGTATGGGTAGATCACCACAACGGAAGTATGGGTAGATCACTACACTAGGGTTAGTATGGGTAGTTCACCACAAGGGAAGTACGGGTAGACCACCCCACTAGGGTCAGTATGGGTAGATCACCACAAGGGAAGTATGGGTATCACCACACTAGGGTTAGTATGGGTAGATCACCACAAGGGAAGTATGGGTAGATCACCACATTAGGGTAAGTATGGGTAGATCACCACAAGGGAAGTATGGGTCGATCACCACAAGGGAAGTGTGTGTAGAACACCACACTAGGGTTAGTATGGGAAGTTCACCACACTAGGATTATAATGGGTAGATCACCACAAGGGATGTTTGGGTAGATCACCACAAGGGAAGTATGGGTAGATCACCACAAGGGAAGTATGGGTATCACCACACTAGGGTTAGAATGGGTAGATCACCACAAGGGAAGTATGGGTAGATCACCACAAGGGAAGTATGGGTCGATCACCACAAGGGAAGTATGGGTAGATCACCACAAGGGAAGTATGGGTAGCTCACCAAAAGGGAATTATGGGTCGATCACCACAAGGGAAGTATGTGTAGAACACCACACTAGGGTTAGTATGGGTAGATCACCACAAGGGAATTATGGGTCGATCACCACAAGGGAAGTATGGGTAGATCACCACAAGGGAAGTATGGGTAGCTCACCAAAAGGGAATTATGGGTCGATCACCACAAGGGAAGTATGTGTAGAACACCACACTAGGGTTAGTATGGGTAGATCACCACAAGGGAAGTATGGGTAGATCACCACAAGGGAAGTATGGGTAGATCACCACAAGGGAAGTATGGGTAGAACACCACAATAGGGTTAGTATGGGTAGATCACCACAAGGTAAGTATGGGTAGATCACCACAAGGAAAGTATGGGTAGATCACCACAAGGGAAGTATGGGTAGAACACCACACTAGGGTTAGTATGGGTAGATCACAACAAGGGAAGTATGGGTCGATCACCACAAGGAAAGTATGGGTCGATCACCATAAGGGAAGTATGGGTAGATCACCACAAGGGAAGTATGGGTAGATCACCACAAGGGAAGTATGGGTAGAACACCACACTAGGGTTAGTATGGGTAGTTCACCACAAGGGAAGTACGGGTACACCACCCCACTAGAGTTAGTATGGGTAGATCACCACACTAGGGTTATAATGGGGAGATCACCACAAGGGAAGTATGGGTAGATCACCACATGGGAAATTGAAGCATTTGAATTGATTGAGCTAATTAATGTACATCTAATAAAATATACAGAAACAATGCTTCATGTATTTAACTAAGCCTACAACATTTAAATTTGGAATGTTGAATTTGATGATGCACTTCACAAGGGAAGTATGGGTAGATCACCACAGTAGGTTAAGTATGGGTAGACCACCACAAGGGATGTATGGGTAGATCACCACAACGGAAGTATGGGTAGATCACCACACTAGGGTTAGTATGGGTAGATCACCACAAGGGAAGTATGGGTAGTTCACCACAAGGGAAGTATGGGTAGATCACCACAAGGGAAGTATGGGTCGATCACCACAAGGGAAGTATGTGAAGATCACCACAAGGGAAGTATGGGTAGATCACCACAAGGGAAGTATGGATAGACTACCACACTAGGGTTAGTATGGGTAGATCACCACAAGGGAAGTATGGGTAGTTCACCACAAGGGAAGTATGGGTAGATCACCACAAGGGAAGTATGGGTCGATCACCACAAGGGAAGTATGTGAAGATCACCACAAGGGAAGTATGGGTAGATCACCACAAGGGAAGTATGGGTAGACTACCACACTAGGGTTAGTATGGGTAGTTCACCACAAGGGAAGTATGGGTAGACTACCACACTAGGGTTAGTATGGGTAGATCACCACAAGGGAAGTATGGGTAGTTCACCACAAGGGAAGTATGGGTAGATCACCACAAGGGAAGTATGGGTCGATCACCACAAGGGAAGTATGTGAAGATCACCACAAGGGAAGTATGGGTAGATCACCATAAGGGAAGTATGGGTAGTTCACCACAAGGGAAGTATGGGTAGATCACCACAAGGGAAGTATGGGTAGATCACCATAAGGGAAGTATGGGTAGATCACCATAAGGGAAGTGTGGGTAGATCACCACAAGGGAAGTATGGGTAGATCACCATAAGGGAAGTGTGGGTAGATCACCACAAGGGAAGTATGAGTAGATCACCATAAGGGAAGTATGGGTAGTTCACCACAAGGGAAGTATGGGTAGATCACCATAAGGGAAGTATGGGTAGTTCACCACAAGGGAAGTATGGGTAGATCACCATAAGGGAAGTATGGGTAGTTCACCACAAGGGAAGTATGGGTAGATCACCACAAGGGAAGTATGGGTAGATCACCATAAGGGAAGTGTGGGTAGATCACCACAAGGGAAGTATGGGTAGATCACCACAAGGGAAGTATGGGTAGTTCACCATAAGGGAAGTATGGGTAGTTCACCACAAGGGAAGTATGGGTAGTTCACCACAAGGGAAGTATGGGTAGATTCCCACAAGGGAAGTATGGGTAGATCACCACAAGGAAAGTATGGATAGATCACCACAAGGGAAGTATGGGTAGGTCACCACAAGGCACACCCCTGAAATGTACTCTAACCTACAAAAGTATTGAAGTTTTTGAAACCTACAAAATGTTCACATTCATATAGACACAAGGGTGTCACTATATTCTGCATGCATCTTGAAAATTGTGTAAAAGGAGTTGAGGACAAAAACAGCTCAGCAAGATTTTGAACTGTATTTTTATATTTTCAGTGGCTGAGAAAAACCACAACATTAAAATTGCATGCTGCGATTGGCTGTGTATGAGATGGCCGACAACCCCTTTGGGGAAAGTCCCATCCGGCTCCATAGACCTTTATCACGGTTTAGCTATCTTGATTTTACTCAATTCCAAATCATTGTAAGTATCTCGCAACTTCGACGACCAATTGAGCTCAAATTTGCACAGGTTTGTTATTTTATACACCAAGTGAGAAGAATGGTCTTTGACTGTTAAAGCCATTACCGGTATACACTTTTGGTACAGAAAAAAAAAGTTCACAGATTTACAACTAATTTACAGGGTTTACAGAAGGTAGGTGTGATACACGAAGTGTGGGCCTTCGACAATACTGTTTACCGAAAGTGTATAATGGCTTTAAAGGGAAGGTACACGTTTGGTAATTATCTAAAACAAATATTAACTTAAAAACTGACTTGTTGACGAGCATTAGAGAGCTCTAGATAGTATAAAACATTTTGGGAAACGACTCCCTCTGAAGTAGTGTAGTTTTTGAGAAAGAGGTCAAACAGTTTTGTCCTTTTTTTCTTTACAATTGCGACTTAGCGACACCGTAGTTATTATGCGCGTCTTCACGAGGGCTTTTTTTCTATTGGAGAATGAATGGATCACAACTGAATTTGACATTTTTGACTTTTTTAAAATAGATCATTGATACAGTTTTTAAGGATTACAACTTTAGATTAGCAATAAATAATCAATCTCTCTTACTCAGTGTTCATTATTTAAATCATTGTTGTAAGAAACTAACTCTTTCATATATACCATTTATTTTAGTGATAAAATTGATCAAATATGGCGACCAGCCTCCACCCCACCAAAAAAAGAATCATGTGTCTCATTCTGAAACAAATGCCTAGTCGCGAGATCTATATTTTAAACCGGTCCTCTTGGAAGAAGGTCTACGCCTAAAATTATTTGTTTTCAAAGTCAAATCAAAATAATTTCAATAATAATTTAAATTGATGGTATGTATTTTCGTGGTTGTGGTTTCAGATTAAATAAAATACATCAAAATAAAAACAAATCGTATGCGTTTAAGTATGGAAAACCCAAGATCCTAAAAGGTAATTATTGGAAACCTTTAAGGAAGCATTTCAGTATCCTGCCACTACTTATTCATTCGATTTGATTTAACATAAACATGCTAAAAGAATGAGACATTCAGTTTCAATTCTTGGTAAAATGAGTGAAACAAAATGGTTGCAGGATATTAAACGGATATTTTTTTCCCAAACTTTTTTTAAAGTTTCGGTAAGTCTGCCATGATATTCAAGTCTAAAAATCATTTTTGAGCGGCCGGGTTGCCACTTCATTTTGAGAATGCATGCGACACTTTTTGCAAAGGCTCTTCTTTTTTATTGAACTATAATGGGAAACTTTGAAGGAAAACTAAGGTATAAGGAGAAGGGGCAAGATAACAACATTACCCTCCGTGCTTTGAATCAAAATTTCAGTCCTGCATTCTCAAAAAGTTAATTGGTGCCAGTTGTGGGTGTTCTAAAATAAATGAATTCTTCAAGCAATTAGTACAGGACATAGCATGTTATGTACTCACCGACATGCAAGTGTAGCAACCCCGACTTTCAATGACTTGGTGTGTGTGGAACAAGGTGCGGGGAGACCCCCACCGGCTGCCGCTCTTGTTGTAGGTTTGTGCCGTTGTGCGACGCGATGAGCCCCACAAACATGCAATGCAGGAGATGGTCCATTCACAATACTCGTCTCGTGTGAAACAATTCTTCGACTTCGAGGCCTCAAAACCACACATAATGAAGTTGACAATGTGACCAAGACACATTAAGTCGTGGTAGTATTGTCGTGAAGGAACTTAGAAATATAATTGTTTTCGTCTGTGTGGGTGTGGTGTGGTGAAATATCAACATACTTTCTACTATTCGCGAATTGAATACAGAATGTAAACACATGGTCCAGTGTTTCTTTCAAGACGTGTGTAGGCCTAGTTCTTGACGCGCGTGTCCTTTTCTACGTCTTTGTCTTGTCAATAAACTTTGTATAATGCTTCTCCAAAGTCGTTCTTCAAAGTCAGTAAACGTAGGAAAGTATTCCAGTTGCTGCCCTGCATGTGGACCTCACCTGGGTGACGCAGAGTAAGCTATTAGTATTATTATGACAAACCAAACTTGCACAAAGCTTGTAACTTTGTAAAAACTTGACGACTTATAAAAAGAGCATAGGAAAATTCCATGGGAGGAAAAAAATTAGTGGACATAGTAAATGCTGCCACCTATCGACGGAATATGAATAGCGAGATGACCTCCGACCCCCCCTATACAAAACAACACGTACAATTTATTGACAACATCATCAGAGAGCGAGTGTCCAGTCACACGATCGTCTGTTTTGCCTGGTTTGAAGAATCTTGAAAGTAAGTACAACTGGATAAAATAAAAGAATGCAATGTGTTCGAAATGAGGAGGGATCCATTTAAAAAAGGGGTTATGAATTTCATGCAATTCCCGTTGAATCGCTTGAATCGCAAATCATGCATTTTGACTAGTTGTAAAAATTGTTGTGTTGGTTGGTAGTTCAGTTGTTGCAAACATGTTGTGCAATCAGACAGAGGGTGGTGTTGACATTATCATGATCAGAATTAAACAGGGATAATCTCAATTAGTCCACATAGATATGAGTCTTATTTAAAGGAAGGAGCAACATTTTGCTGTATAATTTACTATAGTACATACAAACTCTGCCATAATATTCATTTTAGTAGAGTCATGTCAGTCCAGAACTCAGTTCAGTGTTTTCTTAGTTTATACAAAATTATTAAACTATCTTATTCTTAGTATCTTATCTATCTACTAGGGGCAGTTGTAATCATGGAGGTAGTATCAAATTAACCCTGATAATTAGTTAAGTGATTTAATTAGGCTTAAAACATTTTTACCTTTGGACTGAACTGAGCTTTTAGTTAATAAATGTATTGCAAAATTTTGTAAAAAATTATGAAGAAATTATTGATATATAAGCCAAAGCTGAAAATTGTGTGCGTTTTCTATACTTATTTGCCGCCAAACAAAGTGGAATAGTGTAATGTTTCTTTATGACTTCTTGACTTTATTAAGTCATTTAAGGTTTATCACGATTCAGAACCACAATGCAATATAATATCTCTGTGTGGGTTCAACAGCACCCTATCTTGAAGCTGATATTTTGCTCTTTGCAGTAAACCTTATTGACTAGCCTTCAGATTACAACTAATCAATTTACTCATGTAACTTTTGTAGTTTCAAGATGCCTGCAACACTGGCGCTAGATCAACGACAGATTCCGATATCATCCGGAGGTCATGGCAGTGATGACGTCACTAAACCAGCATTAGTAAGTATAACAAAATCAACCCTCACATTTTATCAATCCTAGACAATAAACCTTTTGCCCAGGCTGGGTAATTCACAGAGGCAATGAGAGACTTTGGAACGCTAGGTGGCAGCAGACTTTCCAGGTAACATATCATTGTTTATGTTGTTCTGACGTTATGCCAACATACATAACCAAGAACAATGGATTTATCTGGTAAGTTAGCCGCCACCTAGCACCTCAAAATTCCCCTAGTGCCACCGCTAGTCATTGCCTTTGTGTCCTTTGAAAATTTTCAAAGTAATAAACCGCAAGGGAAAATACATGTAACGTAAATTTTGTTTAAATACTTGGGGGTTGAACAAAGTTCCTTTGACCAGAGCAGGACTTGAACTTGCAACCTTCTGAAAGGAACCAACGCTCTACCAACTGAGCTATCTAGCCCTATGTTGGTGGTCTCCCTATTTTGTAAATATCTTTATTATGGGGTTGCCAGTCAGAAGCTATACAACCGGTAACTGCAATTTAGCCAGATATCACAACCAAGTTAACAATACAACCTGGAAAGCGGCAGTCAGGGAATCACCCAAAGGGGATGTGACTTTTTTCCACATATCAAGTAATAAACCACAAGGGAAACAGGGGTCGATTTTACAAAACTCTTCCTAACTTAGGACTAGTCCTAGGCAATGCTAAGAGATAGGACTGGTCTTAAGTAACTCATCCTAACTTAGGACTAGTCCTAGGCAATGCTAAGAGATAGTCCTAAGTTAGGAAGAGTTTTGTGAAATCGACCCCTGATGGGGTAAATTTGTAAAAATAATTTTGAGTTGAACCCCAAACTCTTTAAAACTGTTTCTCCAGGATCCGTATTGGACGGAGAAGGTGGATTTTCTAACCTATGAAAGCCCTCCGGAAGATCTATCGGACTCTGCATCCTTAGAAGAATGGACTGGTAGACTGGAGTTCATCATCGAGGACCTAAGCTGGCTTCTTAAACTTCCTCATCACAAATTCTGGAGCCAGGTAAAAACACGTTTGAAGCGAGGGTTTAACTTTCAACCTTTGGTTATCACGCCAAATATTAAACCCATTTAAAGGGAGGGTATACCTTTGCTAATTACTCCAAAAATTAGTGACCATCAAAACGTACCTGGTAAGAAGGACTGCAGCTGTTTATAATGGTTAACATTTTGAGAAAGGATTCATTTAAAGTCACCTGGAAATAGAATACCACTTCCAGGTGACTTTAAAGGAACGTTAGTTAAGAGAGAGAGTGATTCAAAAGTGTTTCAATCTGAGAAACGTTTCTTCATGAAACTTTTCTCAGAATGTGTATTCCACTATAGAATATTCTTCCGGAAAGCTCCATTTACTTGGTGATATTTCAAAAGCCCTACCACCTTTTGAAATGAAATTTCCACACGCTAGTTTTATTGTTTATATCTATACATTTATATAGGATTACAACGGTCAAACTGTTTTAAAAACTAAAAGTTTACTAATGGGATGTGAATAGCGCCTTCTGCATGATGAAGTGGTGGATGTTAAAAGATATATGCTTTGCTATCAACATTGGACTCGCTGATAAAAATTGAATTGATCTTCTCACTCTATTATTGTTTACATTATCTTGTCTAGGTGATGTTTGATCCCAGTCTTCAGAGATGTCTTGATTCATATCTTCGTAATGCTCCAAGGTAATGTAAGAAGTTAAATGGTACACAATCGTGACATTTCAAGTTCCTTCTTTAACAAATTCCCAAAGTGAAGGATTCCAAAGGATTTGGACTTCTGCGGATATATGCACATTACAAGTCTTTATTATTATTAATATTATTAGTGTTAATCATTGTTTGTAACAGAGTCGGCATTCAAATCCTACTCAAGTCCTACATAGGTCAGTGTGGAGTGTCTTCATAAAAAAATATGAGAAATTGACGTGTGGCTTAGTGCCCACGAGACAACTTACGCAGGCAACTTGCAGTGCACGGGACCACTTTGTAAACACACGAGTTAACACGAGTCAATTTTCAAACAAGATTGCCTGGAACTTGGTGCATGTTAGTTGCCTTGCGTGATGTGGCACTTACCCCAGCCAAACTGCCCATGTCTGTCAGCTTATTTTGAATTGTCTTGTTTTCAGTCCATAGATGTATATATTTTTAAATTAGACATCCTGTTAATGATACAACGGTAATTAAGTGAAACAACTTTTATTTCGGTATAGGCCCTATGACCCTGTGACCTCACTTCCTGTTGACCTTGCTGCTAGGCATCGCACCCTTCATAAACAAGTCTTCATGGCGTTCTTGCGCATGGCCACACACAAAGAATCTAAGGTTTGTCAGAAACTCATTGCTTTGTTTCTTAAAAAGTCAGTCGTGGATTTCAACCTATATTCTGTCAGCGACAAAACTAGTCTATTTGGCACTCGCAGACAACCTGGGCCGAATTTACAAAGCGCTCGCTGTGATTGATCTTAATTGTGTTTCATTTTTAATTGCAAAGTGACGTTTAATGTCACAGTACAAATCACTACGGTGATACTAACAACTAATCTTAGGATAGATCTTAGTGCTTTATGACACACTTTAACAATTGGCTATAAAAACCTCAAACAGTCTGGCTGAATAAAAAATTTTTTGAACTGTTTGTTTTTAAAGTTTAAGAAATAAAGATGATACTTAAATATTAACATCCTACAACTCTTTAACATTTCTGCTCAAAAATTGTTTTCTGAAAGAACACTTTCATTTAATTTATTCTGGTTGCAAGGAAAGAAAAAACGAACTAAATCACTAAGGCAAAAAAAAAGAAGGAAGTTTCAGGTTTTAAAATGGTCGATGGAGGATGGGAATGATTGGGTAGTGAAAAAAAACACTTTCAGATTTTCCATGCCGCTATAATATTTGTAACAAAATAATCGTCTATGATTATTTCTCAACAGGAAAATTTCATTACACCAGGTGTCTTTGGTGATTTCATTTATGAGAACTTCCTCTTTGATGTCGCTAAACTGATTGAACTTAGCGTTCTATATGGAGGCGGGAATGCAGACCTTCTTGGGAAGATGATTGAAAACATCTTCAGATATCAGCCAAAGTTTAACGAGGATCTCATCACGGTGGTACCTGACATTCTAAAGGTGATTATTATTATTGTTATTTATTATTTGGTATTAAAAAAAACACATACAAAAAAACCATACATTCCACAGAGAATGAGTTAAAAAAATAAATTTCTAAACTTTAAAGTGAAATAAATTGATTAATTTTGGTTTTTACCCATACATCGTTAGCACTGTATACTCCGTATTTCCCCGAGTCCTGTGAAAAAAGGCATGTTACTCAGGTGGTATTCGAACCCACGACCCTTGCAATTCTAGAGCAGTGTCTTACCAACTAGAATACTGAGGTTGCCAACTAGAATTCTGAGGTACCCAACTAGAATACTGAGGTTGCCAACTAGAATACCGAGGTTGCCAACTAGAATACTGAGGTTGCCAACTAGAATACCGAGGTTGCCAACTAGAATACTGAGGTTGCCAACTAGAATACTGAGGTTGCCAACTAGAATACTGAGGTTGCCAACTAGAATACCGAGGTTGCCAACTAGAATACCGAGGTTGCCATCAGAATACTGAGGTTGCCAACTAGAATACTGAGGTTGCCAACTAGAATACCGAGGTTGCCAACTAGAATACTGAGGTTGCCAACTAGAATACTGAGGTTGCCAACTAGAATACTGAGGTTGCCAACTAGAATACTGAGGTTGCCAACTAGAATACTGAGGTTGCCAACTAGAATACTGAGGTTGCCAACTAGAATACTGAGGTTGCCAACTAGAATACTGAGGTTGCCAACTAGAATACTGAGGTTGCCAACTAGAATACTGAGGTTGCCAACTAGAATACTGAGGTTGCCAACTAGAATACTGAGGTTGCCAACTAGAATACTGAGGTTGCCAACTAGAATACTGAGGTTGCCAACTAGAATACTGAGGTTGCCAACTAGAATACTGAGGTTGCCAACTAGAATACTGAGGTTGCCCGGCAGCTAGAGGCAGTAAATTAATTTAAGGGAGAAACAGTTTTCCTCTGGTGAGAGGCACTTCTACAGGAAAATGTAACTTTGTATTGGAACTTTGCAAAAGGCACCACAGCAAAAGCACAGGGCACCACGGCAAAAGCACAGGGCACCACGGCAAAAGCACAGGGCACCACGGCAAAAGCACAGGGCACCACGGCAAAAGCACAGGGCACCACGGCAAAAGCACAGGGCACCACGGCAAAAGCACAGGGCACCACGGCAAAAGCACAGGGCACCACGGCAAAAGCACAGGGCACCACGGCAAAAGCACAGGGCACCACGGCAAAAGCACAGGGC